>NC_092049.1:22977939-23277939 GCF_003086295.3 Arachis hypogaea
CGTGTGGAAAAATGATTTGGCTCCTCCCTGTCTTCCTGGCGTTTGAACGCCCAAACACTGCTGGACGCCAGAAATGCACCCTGGGCGTTGCGCCAGTAAGCAGCAACTGGCGTGAACGCCCAGTGAGATCAGCATTTGGCGCTGAACGCCCAATGTCCATTACTGGCGTTTTCTTGCCATTGAGCTCTTTTACTCTGTTTTGTGTGCCGAGGTCTTCTTAAATGATTATTTACCTTGATGTCAATGAACTCTATATAAACAAATAAAAATAAAAATAGAAATAGGGCAAAATGCTTAGAGGATTGTTGCCCCATGGCTGGGTTGCCTCCCAGCAAGCGCTTCTTTATTGTCTTTAGCTGGACCTTGCTGAGCTTTTAATCTAGCTTCAGCCTTGAGCATTCTTGCTCGATGTTGCCTTCAAGATAATGCTTGATTCTCTGTCCATTGACAATGAACTTCTTATCAGAATAATTCTTGGAGCTCCACATAACCATATGGTGACACACTTGTAATCACGTATAGTCCCCTCCACCGGGATTTCAGTTTCCCGGGGAATAGCCTGAGTCTAGAGTTAAACAACAGGACCTTTTGTCCTGGTTCAAAGATTCTAGATGACAGCTTTTTGTCATGCCATTTTTTTATTTTTCTTTATAAAGCTTGGCATTTTCGAAAGCTGTGAATCTGAATTCCTCTAGCTCATTTAGCTGGAGCAATCGTTTTTCTCCAGCTAATTTGGCATCAAAGTTTAGGAATCTGGTTGCCCAGTAGGCCTTATGTTCCAGTTCCACGGGCAGGTGCATGCCTTACCATACACCAGTTGGTATGGAGAGGTCCCTATAGGGGTCTTGAATGCTGTTCTGTAAGCCCACAGAGCATCATCCAAGCTCCGTGCCCAATCCTTTCTACGGGTATTTACTGTCCGTTCCAGAATTCTCTTTAATTCTCTATTAGAGACTTCAGCTTGCCCATTGGTTTGTGGATGATATGGAGTGGCCACCTTGTGGTGAATTCCATACCGAACCATGGCAGAGTAAAGCTGTTTATTGCAAAAGTGAGTGCCCCCATCACTGATTAGTACTCTAGGGACACCAAACCTGCTAAAGATATGTTTCTGGAGGAACTTCAGCACTGTTTTAGTATCATTGGTGGGCGTGGCAATAGCCTCAACCCATTTTGATACGTAGTCAACTGCCACCAGAATATAAGTGTTTGAGTATGATGGTGGGAAAGGTCCCATGAAGTCAATTCCCCATACGTCAAACAACTCAATTTCCAAGATTTCTTGTTGAGGCATGGCGTAACCATGAGGCAGGTTACCAGCTCTTGGCAACTGTCACAATTACGTACAAACTCTCGGAATCTCTATAGAGTGTGGGCCAATAGAAGCCACATTGGAAGACCTTGGTGGCTGTTCGCTCACCTCCAAAACGGCCTCCATATTGTGATCCGTGGCAATGCCACAGGATCCTCTGTGCTTCTTCTCTAGGCACACACCTACGGATAATTCCGTCTGCACATCTCTTAAAGAGATAAGGTTCATCCCACAAGTAGTACTTTGCATCAGTAATTAATTTCTTCTTTTGTATCCTGTTGTACTCCTTGGGTATGAACCTTGCAGCTTTATAGTTTGCAATATCGGCAAACCATGGTGCTTCCTGAATGGCGAATAAATGCTCATCAGGAAACGTCTCAGAGATCTCAAGAGAAGGGAGGGGCGTCCCTTCCACTGGCTCTATCCGGGACAGATGATCAGCCACTTGGTTCTCTGTCCCTTTTCTGTCTCTTATTTCTATATCAAACTCTTGCAGAAGCAATACCCATCTTATAAGCCTGGGTTTTGAATCCTGCTTTGTGAGTAGATATTTAAGAGCAGCATGGTCAGTATACACAATCACTTTTGATCCTACTAAGTATGATCTGAACTTGTCAATGGCATAAACCACTGCAAGTAGTTCTTTTTCTGTGGTTGTGTAATTTTTCTGGGCATCATTTAGAACGCGACTGGCATAATAAATGACATGCAGAAGCTTGTCATGCCTCTGTCCCAATACTGCACCAATAGCATGATCACTGGCATCACACATTAGCTCAAATGGTAATGTCCAGTCTGGTGCAGAAATGACTGGTGCTGTGACCAGCTTAGCTTTCAGCGTTTCAAACGCCTGCAGGCACTTTGTGTCAAACACAAATGGCGTGTCAGCAGCTAGCAGATTGCTTAGAGGTTTTGCGATTTTTGAAAAATCCTTTATAAACCTCCTATAGAATCCTGCGTGCCCCAGAAAGCTTCTGACTGCCTTAACATTGGCAGGTGGTGGTAATTTTTCAATTACCTCTATTTTTGCTTGATCCACCTCTATTCCCTTATTTGAGATTTTATGCCCAAGAACAATTCCTTCAGTCACCATGAAGTGACACTTTTCCCAGTTTAAAACTAGGTTAGTTTCTTGGCATCTTTTCAGAACAAGTTTCAGGTGATCAAGACAGGAGCTGAATGAGTCTCCATATACTGAGAAGTCATCCATGAAGACTTCCAGAAATTTTCCACCATGTCAGAGAAAATAGAGAGCATGCATCTCTGGAAGGTTGCAGGCGCATTACATAGCCCAAAGGCATCCTTCTATAAGCAAATACTCCAGATGGACATGTGAATGCTGTTTTCTCTTGATCCTGGAGATCCACTGCAATCTGGTTATAGCCTGAATAGCCATCCAAAAAGCAGTAATAATCATGACCTGCTAGTCTCTCTAGCATCTGGTCTATGAATGGTAAAGGAAAATGATCCTTTCTGGTGGCTGTATTGAGCCTTCTGTAGTCAATACACATGCGCCACCCTGTAACTGTTCTTGTAGGAACCAGTTCATTTTTTTCATTATGAATCACTGTCATGCCTCCCTTTTTTGGACGACTTGAACAGGGCTCACCCAGGGGCTATCAGAAATGGATAAATAATCCCAGCCTCTAGTAATTTGGTGACCTCTTTCTGCACCACTTCCTTCATGGCTGGATTTAGCCGCCTCTGTGGCTGAACCACCGGTTTGGCATTATCCTCCAATAGGATTTTGTGCATGCATCTAGCTGGGCTCATGCCCTTAAGGTCACCTATGGACCACCCAAGAGCTGTCTTGTGTGTCCTTAGCACTTGAATAAGTGCTTCCTCTTCCTGTGAACTTAGAGCAGAGCTTATGATCACTGGAAAAGTATCACCTTCTCCTAGAAATGCATATTTCAAGGATGGTGGTAGTGGCTTGAGCTCGGGTTTAGGAGGTTTTTCCTCTTTTAGAAGAAAGTTCAGAGGCTCTTTCATGTCCCCTGAATCCTCCAAATCAGGCTGAACATCTTTAAAGATGTTTTCCAACTCTGATTCGAGACTCTCAGCCATGTTGATCTCTTCTACCAAAGAATCAATAAGATCAACTTTCATGCAGTCTATTGATGTGTCTGGATGCTGCATGGCTTTGACAGCGTTCAACTTGAACTCATCATCGTTGACTCTCAGGGTTATTTCCCCCTGTTGGACGTCAATGAGGGATCGTCCAGTTGCTAGGAAGGGTCTTCCTAGAATGAGAGTAGCACTCTTGTGCTCCTCCATCTCCAGCACAACAAAGTCAGTGGGAAAGGCGAATGGCCCAACTCTGACAATCATGTCCTCAATCACGCCTGATGGGTATTTAGTGGAACCATCAGCAAGTTGGAGACATATCCGGGTTGGTTTAACTTCTTCAGTTAAGCCAAGCTTCCTGATAGTGGATGCAGGTATCAGGTTGATGCTTGCCCCAAGATCGCACAAAGCTGTCTTGGTGCAATCACCTTCTAATATGCATGGTATCAGAAAACTCCCAGGGTCTTTAAGCTTTTCAGGAAAGCTTTTCAAAATGACTGCACTGCATTCTTCAGTGAGGAGAACTCTTTCTGTTTCTCTCCACTCCTTTTTATGACTCAAGATCTCTTTCATGAACTTGGCATAAGAAGGTATTTGCTCAAGTGCCTCTGCAAATGGAATCTTTATTTCAAGAATCCTTAGATAATCTGCAAAGCGAGCAAATTGCTTATCCTGCTCCTCTTTCCGGAGTTTTTGAGGATAAGGTATCTTGGCTTTATATTCCTCAACCTTAGTGGTTAAAGAAGCCTTTTTAGAGGGGTTGTTATCAGCACTTGTGTGTGTCTGATCCCTCACTGGCAATTGTGTGCCAGAGTCAGAAGCTGGAGTGACGTTAGACGCCAGCTCACTGTCTGTTCCTGGCGCCTGAACGCCAGAAATGTGCCCATTTTGGGCGTTCAACGCTGGATTCTGCCCCATTTGGGCGTTCAACGCCAGATTCTTGCCCATTTCTGGCGTTGAACGCCAATCCTGCCTTGTTTCTGGCGCTGAACGCCAGTTTTGGGCATGGTCTGGGCGTTCAGCGCCAGCCTTCCACCCCTTTTCTGGCGTTTTAGTGCCAGAACTATTTTTCCCTGGGCTCTTACTGTCCTCGGGTGAATCTTTGGTGGGTTGCTCATTTCTTGAATTTTTGATCCCTTGAGGTGGGGTATTTAATGTTTTCCCACTTCTTAATTGAACTGCCTGGCATTCTTCTGCTATTTGCCTTGATAGCTGCTGCTTTGTCTGCTTAAACTGTTCGTCCATCTGTATATTAGCTATCCTTGTCTCTTGTAGCCTGTCCTTGAATTCAGCTAGCTACTTTGTTAGAAAATCCAATTGCTGATTGAATTCAGCAGCTTGTTTTACAGTACTGAATTCAGCAGTTACTGTTTTAACCTCTTCATTCATGGAAGGGTTGCTGCTTAGGTACAGATGCTGATTCCTGGCAACTGTATCAATGAGCTCTTGAGCCTCTTCAATTGTCTTTCTCATATGGATAGATCCACCAGCTGAGTAATCTAGAGACATCTGAGCTCCTTCTGCAAGCCCATAGTAGAAGATGTCTAACTGAACCCACTCTGAAAACATTTCAGAGGGGCATTTTCGTAGCATCTCTCTGTATCTCTCCCAGGCATCATAAAGAGATTCATTATCTCCTTGTTTAAAGCCTTGGATGTCCAGCCTTAGCTGTGTCATCCTTTTTGGAGGGAAATATTGATTCAGGAATTTTTCTGTCAGCTGTTTCCATGTCCTTATGCTGGCCTTAGGTTGGTTATTCAATCACCTCTTAGCTTGATCTTTTACAGCGAATGGAAACAGTAATAGTCTGTAGACATCCTGATCTATTTCTTTATCATGTACTGTGTCAGCAATCTGTAGAAACTGTGCCAGAAACTCTGTAGGTTCTTCCTGTGGAAGACCGGAATACTAACAACTTTGCTGCACCATGATAATGAGCTGAGGATTCAACTCAAAGCTACTAACTCCAATGGAAGGTATACAGATACTACTTCCATATGAAGCAGTAGCGGGGTTGGCATATGACCCCAAAGTCCTCCTGGACTGTCCATCTCCACTTATGTCCATGATGGATATATGGATATAACTTGGACTGATTTATCTTTTTATTTATTTTATTTTATAAGAAGTAAATACTTAAATAAAATAAAATAACTAAAAAGAATTTGAATTTTGAAATTAAAATTTTTTTTTTCGAAAATTTGTTTTAAAAATAGAGAGAAAAGATATTTTTAAATTTAGTGAGGAGAGAGAAAAACAATAAGATAGTACAAGATTTAAAATTTTTAGATCTAATGCTCCTTGTTTTTGAAAATTTTGGAGGGAAAACACCAAGGAACACCAAACTTAAAAATTTTAAGATCAAGACACAAGGAAAACTCAAGAACACTTTGAAGGCTCACAAGAACACAAGAACATGAAGAAAGAACACCAAACTTAAAATTTTTAGAAAACCAAACCAAAATTTTCGAAAACCAAAGGGAAATCAACAAGAAAACACCAAACTTAAAGTTTGGCACAGGATTTAACAGAAAAATTATTTTTTGAAAAAGGTTTTAAAAATATGATAGCCAATTACCATGAACATAAACACCACGTTCTAACTAACTGAGCTATAAATTTAAAGTGTTTTAACAAGGGATAAATAATAAAAGACTCTAAACCAAAAAAAAAGAGAAATTTTTCCTAATCTAAGCAACAAAATAAACCGTTAGTTGTCCAAACACGAACAATCCCCGGCAACGGCGCCAAAAACTTGGTGCACGAATTGTGAATCACACTTTTCACAACGCGTACCACTAACCAGCAAGTGCACTGGGTCGTCCAAGTAATACCTCACGTGAGTAAGGGTCGAATCCCACGGAGATTGTTGGTTTGAAGCAATCTATGGTTATATTGTAAATCTTAGTCAGGAAGTCAATTATGTTTATCAGTTGAATTGTGAATAACCAAGAGAGCATAAATTAAAGGTTACTTGTTGTGCAGTAATGGAGAATATGTTGGAGTTTTGGAGATGCTTTGTCTTCTGAATCTTTGCTTTCCTCTGTCTTCTGATTCACGCACGCACGTCCTCCTATGGCAAGCTGTGTGTTGGTGGATCACCGTTGTCAATGGCTACCTTCCATCCTTCCAGTGAAAACTACGCTCACGCGCTCTGTCACAGCACGGCTAATCACCGGTTGGTTCTCGATCCGGTTGGAATAGGATTTACTATCCTTTTGCATCTGTCACTAACGCCCAGCCTTCAGGAGTTTGAAGCTCGTCACAGTCATTCAATCCTTGAATCCTACTCGGAATACCACAGACAAGGTTTAGACTTTCCGGATTCTCATGAATGCCGCCATCAGTTCTAGCTTATACCACAGAGATTCTGATTAAAGAATCTAAGAGATACTCATTCAATCGGATATAGAACGGAGGTGGTTGTCAGGCACACGTTCGTGGTTTGAGGAAGGTGATGAATGTCACAGATCATCACCTTCATCACAGTTAAGCGCGAATGAACATCTTAGATAGGAACAAGCGTGTTTGAATGGAAAATAGAAATACTTGCATTAATTCATCGAGACACAGCAGAGCTCCTCACCCCCAACAATGGGGTTTAGAGACTCATGCCGTCAGAGAATACAAAGTTTAGATCTAAAATGTCATGAGAGATCCAAAATAAGTCTCTAAAAGTTGTTTAAATACTAAACTAGTAGCCTAGGGTTACAAAATATGAGTAGACTATGATGGATGATGCAGAGATCCACTTCTGGGGCCCACTTGGTGTGTGCTGGGCTGAGACTTAAGCAATTCACGTGCAGAGGCCATTTGTGGAGTTGAACGCCAGTTTTTATGCCAGTTTGGGCGTTCAACTCCAGCTTTTGATCCTTTTCTGGCGCTGGACGCCAGAATTGGGCAGAGAGCTGGCGTTGAACGCCAGTTTACATCGTCTATCCTTATGCAAAGTATAGACTATTATATATTTCTGGAAAGCCCTGGATGTCTACTTTCCAACGCAATTGGAAGCACGCCATTTCGAGTTCTGTAGCTCCAGAAAATCCACTTTGAGTGCAGGGAGGTCAGAATCCAACAGCATCAGCAGTCCTTTTTCAGCCTGAATCAGATTTTTGCTCAGCTCCTTCAATTTCAGCCAGAAAAATACCTGAAATTACAGAAAAATACACAACTCATAGTAAAGTCCAGAAATATGAATTTTTCCTAAAAACTAATAGAAATAGACTAAAAACTAACTAAAACATACTCAAAACTATATGAAATTATCCCCAAAAAGCGTATAAAATATCCGCTCATCAGCTCCTAGTTATAATAAATCATTCATACTACTATACGTACTAAATTTTAATTCTAGAGGTCGTAATACCTTGCCATCTCGAAATTATGACTTAAGCATAAGACTCTTAGGGGGTGGATTGTAAGGTCCCACATCGGTTGGGGAGGGAAACGAAGCATGCCTTATATGGGTGTGGATACCTCTCCCTAGCATGACGCATTTTGATGAGTGAGTGTGGAGGGCTTCGGCTATCATCCCTATCGTCAAAGGCAAAACCGTGAGGCCTTGTATGCCAAAGCGGACAATATCGTGCTAGCGGGTGGTCTGGACTGTTACAGATGGTATCAGAGCCAGAACCCGGATCGATGTGCCAGCGAGGGCGCTGGGCTCCCTTAGGGGGTGGATTGTAAGGCCCACATCGGTTGGAGAGGGGAACGAAACATGCCTTATAAGGGTGTGGATACCTCTCCCTAGCATGACGCGTTTTGACGAGTGAGTGTGGGGGCTTTGGCCATCATCCCTATCGTCAAAGACAAAACCGTGAGGCCTTGTGTGCCAAAGTGGACAATATTGTGCTAGCGGGTGGTCTGGACTGTTACACCAACCCAAATAACTAATCATCATTAATCATAACTTAAACCTAACACATTAATTCATCTCATGTCAACAACATTCTGCCACTACTGGAAAAGAATCAGTCCTTGTCTGCGCGTGTTACATCCACTCTTATACGCACCCTTCTTTCTATCGTGACAAATCATTTTAGCAACTGTTGAAATTAGGGGTGAGCACGGGTAGCGGGTACCCGATTATCCGTCCAAATCCGAACTGAACCAATTAAATTGGTTCTGAAATCAACGGGTAATCGGGTCCAACCCGAACCAAACTGATGGCTTTTGTTAGTGATTGGTTCGGGTATCGGTTTTGGCGGTGTGGAATCCGAACCAACCCGCGAATCAAATCATATATTAATTAAATAAAAAAATAAAAAATATATATGGTTTTTCCATTAGACAATGATTATTCATTATTAATATGTTTGGATTTTAATGAGTTTAGTTTTTAATGTATTTAGTGTTTAACATGTTTGGATTATTTCTATTGATGTTACATGTTTATTGTACTTATTGAATTTTTAAGATAAAATTTTGGTTTTTTTTATGAATTTTAAAGTCATCGGGTACCCAATTACCCGAACCGAACCAATCCGTTATTAATCGGTTTGGTTTGGTTCGGGTACATATACAAAAAAATGCGTATCCGAACCAAACCGAACCAATTACATTTTGATCGGTTCAGTTCTAATTTTACCATAAACCCAAACCAAACCGACTCGTGCTCACCCCTAGCTGAAATTTTAGCAATGTTATGAAAATTGGACCAGACCGACCGGTCGAATCGGTTCAACTGGAAACCGGCGTGTAAAACGGTCCGGTCCTCTTCCTAAAACTGTTGATCCTCAAATCGTTTTGAAATTGTTGAATTGGCTGGTTGGACTGGATCGGAAACCGACCGGTTCGTGTGAAACGACATTGTTTTCCCTATTTAAAAAAAAACATAAACAAAATCCCCCCCCAAGTTAACCCCCCCACCCCACACACACACACACCAAACACCCCTTCCTTCGAAACAGCTAGCCCTAAGGATCCCCGGACCAAAAACCCAGCTTCATTGCCAGAACCGCGGCCGCCGTCTGTGGTTGTCGGCGTCTTTGCGGCTCCTCATTCCCCTGTCCCAAACGCATACAGTCAGAGCTTCTCTTCTAGCTCGGCACGTCATCCTTTCTGCCTGTGAAGTCGCTGTTTGAGGCTTCCAGCTGCTGTGTTGTGGCGTCTGGCCGTCGTGTCTTCGCCGTCTCGCCATCGTCTTCCTGCTGTCAGTGGAAGGTTAGTGGCACTGTGATTTACTGATTTCTGTTGAGTCTGTTATTCTGTTTTAGGGTTTGAGGTTGATTTTGTAATTTGTGATTTTTGTCATCTTTTGTTACGCTGCTGTTGTTGTTACTTGTTATGCTGCTGTTGTTGTTATGGCACTGTGATTTTGTGATTTCTGAATCTGAATTAATTTAGGGATTTTGTGATGGCACTGTTATTATTATGGCACTGTGATTTTGTGATTTCTAAATCTGAATCTGAATTAATTTTGTGATTTTGTTATGCTGTTGTTTGTTTTACTGATTTCTAAATTAATTTTGTAATTACTGTTTTATAATTTAGTTCACCCTTTTAGTGTGATTATTGGTTAATGTTCTGTAATGTTTGTTGCTGAATGCTGATTGTTGAGTTCAGTCCTTGTCTGTGCATGTTACATCCACTCCTATACGCGCCCTTCTTTCCATCTTAACAAATCATTTTGGTAGTTGCTGAAATTTTAGCAATGTTCTAAAAACTGGATCGGACCGGACCGACCGATCGAATCGGTTCAACCGGGAATCGACATGTAAAATGGTTCGGTCCTCCTTCTAAAACCACTGATCCTCAAACCATTTTGAAACTGTTGAACCAGCCAGTTGGACCGGATTAGGAACCAACTGGTTCGTCTGAAACGACGTCGTTTTTCCTATTAAAAACAAAAAACAAAAACAAAATCCTCCCACCCCACACACACACACACACACTAAACACCCCTTCCTTCGAAACAGCTAGCCCTAAGGATCCCCAGACCAAAAACCCACCTTCGTCGCCGAAACTCCGCCGCCGTCCGTGGTTGTCGACGTCTTCGCGGCCTCCTCCTTCCCCTGTCCCAAACGCATACGGCCAGATCTCTTCTAGCTCGTCATGTCATCCATTTCCGCTGGTGAAGTCACTGTTCGAGGCTTCCAGCTACTGCGCCGTGGTGTCGCCGTCATGTCTTCGTCGTCTCGCCATCGTCTTCCTGCTGTCAGTGGAAGGTTAGTAGCATTGTTATTTACTGATTTCTATTGAGTCTGTTACTCTGTTTCAGGATTTTGAGGTTGATTTTGTGATTTGTGATTTTCGTCATCTTTTGTTATGCTGCTGTTGTTGTTACTTGTTATGTCGTTGTTGTTGTTATGCTGTTGTTTTGTTATGGCACTGTGATTTTGTGATTTCTGAATCTGAATTAATTTCGGGGTGATTATTTAGGAGTTTTGTGATGGCACTATTGTTGTTATGGCACTGTGATTTTGTTATGCTATTATTTTGTTTTGCTGATTTTTGAATTAATTTTATAATTGCTGTTTTATAATTTAATATCATCCTTTTAGTGTGATTATTAGTTAATGTTCTGTAATGTTTGTTGCTTAATGTTAATTATTGAGTTCAGATATGATGTTGTTGATGATTAATTTAGTGTCATCATTTAAATGTTTGTTGCTGAATGTTGCTGCTGTTTTTAACATTCCATACATGTTGGATACACCCAAGAATAACAATCTTTTCCTTTCTTTAATCTTATCATCATCATCATAACAGTGGTGGGACTTCGGTGAATTGAGATTATTCAAGTTTTGATTTTGGGGTACAGTTTAGGTGAAGAATTCAGACTTTCTAAAAGAGGTTTCATCTGTTTGCAATAAAGAAGATCATCTCATTGTGGTAACTCTTATCTAAAAGCTATTATCACTCTGCCTCAAATATATAGCAGAGGCTATGCTTATTTGTGTACTATAGAGTTATATTATCATGTTGCATATATGGCTTTTCATGAATGAGAAGACTAATAACTTTGTGTTTGATGTGAATTTGTAGGACTACAAGGATGTGAAGAAGATGGGAGGGGATTATATGAAGTGGGTCAAAAACAAATTTCCAGTGAAATCATCATTAGGGAAAGAGGATCTCTAAAGTATAGTTGATGATAGAAACATGTTCTTCGTTTTTGAGTTGTACAATTGAAATATACAGTTCTTCTTGTTAATTGTTTGTATCCAAAGTGTTTGACATACACAATACTCATTAATTACTTGGAAAAACTATATGAATTAGGGTTATAATTTTTTAAATTTGTATTTTGATAAAATCATATAAATTTAGTTGATGATATTTTATATAATATTTTAAATTTTAAAGATATTTTAAAATTTATATTAGACTATTATTATATTTTAAAATATTTATTTATAATTTATTTATTATTTTATTCTAAAACAATTTTTTTAATTAAACCATCAATTAAACCGATTAAACCAATAAATCAATAATGCGATGACTTATCCGATTCTCTATCACCTTAAATTTTAGGGCTTCACCACGCTAGTATTGACCAATAATAAAAGACATTTGATTGCAGGAAAAACATATAGAGAGAAAATTTTACATACTAAGACAAAAGATGAAGAATTGGAATTAAGATCAAAGAGCCTGACTAATTAGTGAAATTGTCCACCTGTGCCTTTATTATTTTTTGTTTTTTACATTTCTAATTTACTCGTTTAAAATAATATTGCCATTTTAAATTTTATTTGTCATAATCGAATGCGTCAATACGATACGTACACACGTAAATAGATACAAAATTTATGTGTCGCTATCTTCACAGCAACTGTGTCCCTATTCTCACTATCTTGGGATAGATACTAAATATATATAAATCTTAAGAATTAAATTAATGTCATATATATCTTTAAAGGACCAATTAGCTATTTTATTTTATTTATTTTTAATTTATGTATAATACTATAGAATATAGTATCGCTTAAATTAAAGAATAGATGAAATAAAACATTTTTTTAAAATAATTATATTCTGTGAATACTAAAACTTAGCCATTAATCAACTATCATATAAAAAAATACATATTTAGTATTTAATAAATTTTTTATTATACTACTGAAAATAAATTTGAACATTTATTTATTACAAATTTGATTATTTTATTATAATTGATTATTTTGATAGTAAATTATTTAATTGAAAAAATATAAATTAATATATAAATATACAAAAAATATTAGAAAGTAATAAAAAAATTCCGTCTAAAACAATTTAAAATTATATTATCATATACAAATATATAATAACTAAATTTTAATGTATATATAATTGTTAGAACGAGATATAATTATTTATGTCTTTTATTATTTTAAATTTTTTAGAAAAGTGACTTAATATGATATCATTATATCAAAACTAATATGAGTTAAAGATATAAAATTTAAACTTTTTGTAAAATTAAAAAAAATTTAGTAAAATACAAATAAAAAATAAAAATTTTTATATAAATTTAAAATTGAAAGAGTATATTACAGATATAATTAAAAATATTTCTTTATTAACTTAAATTTAAAAAAAAAAAAAAGTGATTTAACGAGTATGATAATTTATTTTAAAAGAATCAAGTACATGAAATATTACTTGTGATGATACGGCTAACTAACTGTACTGTCAAAGTTGTTATATATTGCCGCAATATTTAGCAGCAACTTATTATTATGAGTTGTTGATTGACATGAAAAGTTGAAAAGCATTCCGTGATGACACGAAACATTGGGCTGCTAATTTGCTTTGATCTTGCTCCTACGTATGTATTGTTACGTTGCATCAGCTTGCAAGTTGATTGGGTGATTCATTCACACCAAGCCACTTTATGTATGAAGAAGACAGCACTACTGTACTTTCTAGCTAGTCATAAATCATACTATTTAATTTCCGTTTAAATTTGTTGTCATCATAATTCATAGCTTTCCTTATTGTCCTTCTTCGTCTTCCTTTCTTTAATATTACACTGCCGTCTCCCCTCTACTACAGTAGTCTACATATACACTTGGACTTTAATAGCCACATATATTAGTATTATCCAAATCCCTTCAAATTCTATCACCTTGATTTTCAGGATTACTTAATGATTAAATTATTGATCAAATTTGATTGTAATGTATATAAAATTATTCGCCAAGATACTATAAGTTGTACACTTACACGTGTGTAGTTATACTGGTATAATTTTACACAATTATTAAGAACAATCTATTTACTCTTTTAAATAAATAAATTTTGAGTAAATGATCAAAATAGTCCCTGAATTTTAAATCGTTATTCAATTTAGTTCTTCACTTTTAAAAATGACCAACTAAATTCCTGAAATTCGAAAAAGTGTATCTTCGTCGTTAGTCCTTCACAGAAGTACTGTCTAAATATTGATGATATGACATTTCAGTTGTATGCTGATGTGTACCAAACTTAAATTTGATTCGAATTGGTACCTAAAATTACTTAATAATATCCAAATTAGTCCATTTTCAATTATAAAACCCTAATCCCCAAATTATTGTCTTCTCTTCTTTGATCTCTCTGCTGTCTTCTTCTCTTGTTCGACCTCTCCGCTATCTTTCAGTTTGTTAGAATATAATTAGGATCAATTAGTATTATTTAGTATATCTGAATATTTATTATAGGAGATTACGTCTTTATTATTACGATTCTTTTAGTACCTATAAATACCCTTTTATATTGTATCATTCAACACAACTTGAATAGACAACTTGATTACACTCAATAATACACAAATCATTTCTCCAGTTTAGTCTCTTGTTTCTAACATGGTATCAGAGCCATGGTATCCTCCTTGAAGAGAATAAGTTGTTTTCCTTGCGGTGAAATCATCGTAGTTTTTGCATTTTTTTTCTATGTCATTCTTCTTTCTCTTTTGTCACTCCTTTGATGCTTTTTTACCTCATCGACTCGCCTATTTTCTCTGTCTTGTATTTTTTTCGAGTCGAATGATCAAAGATCATTGTCATTCGCTGCTTACCTATTCTCATGAAGAAATCATATAGTTTTCGCTCTCTTTCGGCAGTTCCGTCTGCGTTCTCTGGTGGCAGTTCCGTTTGCGTTCTCTGGTGGCAGTTCCATCTGCGTTCTCTCGTGGCAGTTCCGTCTGCGTTCTCTCGTGGTAGTTCCGTTTGTGTTCTCTCGTGGTAGTTCCGTCTGCATTTTCTCGTGGCAGTTTCGTCTGCGTTTCGTCTGTGTTTCCTTGTGGCAGTTTCGTCTGCGTTTCTTTCTGGCAATTCCATCTACATTTCTTTCAGATAGCGGCAGTTCCGTCTGCACTTCCTTCAGATAGCGGCAGTTCCATCTGCGCTTCCTTCAGACAAGCGGCAGTTCCATCTGCGCTTCCTTCTGACAATTTCATCTGCACCCGTTTTATCAATATATGCAATTTTTTTATTTATTTTGTTATTTTAAATATGTTTCAAACACAAGTTGTCACTTGAGTTTGAGGGGAGATGTTAGAATATAATTATGATCAATTAGGATCAATTAGTATTATTTAGTATATCTGAATATTTATTATAGGAGATTACGTCTTTATTATTACGATTCTTTTAGTACCTATAAATACCCTTTTATATTGTATCATTCAACAGAACTTGAATAGACAACTTGATTATACTCAATAATACACAAATCATTTCTCCAGTTTAGTCTCCTGTTTCTAACACAGTTCATATTCATCTTGAACTACAACATCAGTGCACTTACCTAAAAACTATTTAATTGCAAGTTAATGTGGTTGGATTAATTTTAAGTTCAACACAGATTTAAATTATATGTATGATGTATCCTTGTAGGTTTGTCCATTAAGCTAAAATATATTTTTCTACTTTTAAGAAGGTAACCATTGTCATCATCTTCAAGGTCTTAACATCACTTTCCAAGTTTGTCATCCTCCAATTGAACTCATGCAAAATTTCTTGTGAAATGGTGTTGCACAAACTGGTTCTTCATCTCCATCAGCCCAACGGAAAAAATTACAATGGATTTCATACTGCAAAGTAAAAAACGCAGGTGAATCCAAACTCAAAGTGAAGCCATCTTAACATTTTCTTTAGAGTCATAACTTTACCTCATAGTTTGGACAACGATAAAATAGTCTACTAGGATTTTCTGTCGTCGTTGAGTACTTCATCACCATCCGAAGTCCGCAATTACAGAAAATGGTGTTCTTACCTCCCCTATTGTACATTCCTTTGCTGTCATAAGGTCTCCCTACAGAATTGTTCCTACTTGAACTACTTTAACTTCTCTCTCCACCACCCATCATCACTCATGCAGACGAAAAAACAAGATGAACTGGAAGATAGCAGAGAATTCGAAGAAGAGAAAAAGACAGCAGAGAGGTTGAAGATCGAAGAGAAGAAGATAGCAGAGAGGTCGAAGAAGAGAAGACAATAATTTGGAGATTAGAGTTCTATAATTGAAAATGGACTAATTTGGGTTTTATTCAGCAATTTCAGGTACCAATTTGAATCAAATTCCAAGTTTGCTACACATCAGTATACAGCTGGAATACCACATCATCGACGTTTAGACGGCACTTCTGTGTGGGACTAACGGAGATGCACTTTTTCGAATTTCAAGAATTTAATTGGTCATTTTTAAAAGTCGAAGACTAAATTAAATAGCGATTTGAAATTTAGGGACCATTTTAGATATTTACTTGATAAATTTTTATCTCTAAAATTAAATCCGTTAAATTTTGTGCTAATAAATAAGCTTTTTTATTAACTCAAAAATATGACCGATTAAACGGGTTGAACGGGCAACCAATTTAAATTTTTTATCTTTATATTTCTTGAAGATATAACACATTGATATCTTTGTAAATTAAAGATTATTTTATCAAAAAATGACATTTTTTCAAAAAAGTTTTTCTTGATTGTAAAATTAGATTTTAATCTATTTTAAATAAACGGACCAACCTTTTTATCTATTAATATTAATCTTAAATAGTTCTGGCATAAAATTTTTTACCTACGAATACAAAAAATTAAACGGATCAGTCTATTTAGTCCATACACTTAGTCGGCTCGATTTGATTTATTTGATAATCATACAATTAAATAACTTTTATTAAAATAAATTTTTGTCAAATAAAATTCACGATAAACTAACCAATAAACCAATTTAAAACCGTTGATAAAAATTATTTTGTAACTTAGATAAGTGTTATTTCATTTGGTCCCAACAATACATATTTGACTCGATCCTTAAAATAATTCTTTAAGTACTTTTTCAAGGAGATTTCATTATCCATTATAACAGTTGTTTATTGCAAAGCAACGACCTTAATTTATTATATTGTTGACTTTTCATTTCTTAACATTGAATCCTATACAGGAATACATATGGTTGATCTAATTCATGATACATTGATCTAGCGAGTTATAATCAGTTAAATCATTAAAATTTGTGGTAGTTTTGACAGATGATAAAAAAAAAAAAAATCATTTTCTCTCTAAAAAAAGTATATTTTATTAAAATACTATATTTTATAATATTAGTTGAATCCTAACTGAATTTTATTTAAATTTCTAAACATTTAATTTAAACTTGGAACTTCATTAATTCAACGAGTCTAATAATCTCTAGTTAAATCCTTAAAATTGGCAACTTGAAACGCAGGTTGTTCACATTTTTTTTTTAATTCTCCTTGGTTATATTTGATTGAAATGAAAGAAACATAAAGAAAGAAAAAAAAAAAAAAAGAAAGAAATTGAGTTAATTTTTTTTTAGATGTGTTTAGATGGAAAAAAATAAAAAAAATATTATAAAAAGATAATTTTATTCTTATATTATAAAATATATTAAAAAAAGTAAAGGATAATATTAAAAGTAGAAAGAAAAAATTAGTTTTTTCTCTATTTTTTTTCATTGTTAGAGAGAAAAAAAATTGACAAGTCCCACCAATTTTTTTCTATTTATTTTTCTTTTTTTCTAATTTCTTTCCTCAACCAAACAATTAATGAAAAATAATCATTTTTCTCTCCCCTTTTCTTTGCTTCTATTTTTCCAATAAACAAACATAATATATATATATGTTCGGTTGCTTGGATATTTGAGAGTCGGGTGATGCTGGTGCTAAAGCAATGGGATGTGAGAGTGATACTGGATCTGGATGCGAGCTCTTGGAGGAGAACGCTTGTCCAGATTGGCTGTGCGTTGACCGGGAGAAGGACCATATGTAAAGACACTCCAATGCTTTAAGTCAGAGTCCGTACAAAAAAACAACTAATTAGAGTAAGAAAGATGACGTACTTTTGAAAAGGGGTAGTTCCTCACCATTTATATTCCATATTCGAGTAGACCCCTAGAAGTAGGCCTACCCACCTAGAAACTTCTGCTAGCCGTCTAGGTGAGGTGACGTGTGAATCGCCCCGTATATCAAGTCGGTCGACCTGACGAGTTGGTGGTCCATAACCAGACCCAAATTCTTAATGGGTTGAGCCGAAATAATATATATATAAAATATTTTCACGGTATTTCCTAATTAATTTTTTACAAATTTGTAATCTCTTTAAAGGTCTAACTAATAAATAAAATATATATATATATATATATATGAACTTTTAACATTTCACAAATTGTGTAAGTTAGCCCAGGTCCACAACTAAGCAGTCTTATACTCTGTTTAACATCAATCTTTATTATATGCTACCTCTTGTCTTAAATAAGCGTTTATTTTGTAAATTTTGTTAATTAATGTTTTCACTAATATATTTATTGAATAATAGCGAACATAAGGGAAAGAAAAGAGCAAAAAATACGGGCAATTTTTTATAGTTAATTTTGTTTATCAAAATATTTATAAAAGTTTTCTTAATCGATATACGTAATTAATTTGGACGCCTTTTGGTTCATTATATGAATAGGAGACGGAAACTGAAAGACTGAGATTGAGAGATAAAAATTTAGAAGCAGAGATAGAAATAAATCTTAATATTCTATATTTGGTATAAAATAGGAGACAAAAATTAAAATAATAATAAAATTCTAATTTAATTTGTACATAGAATAAAATTAGAATTAATTAATTAAAATAAGAATATTTAGGTATAAAATATTATTAAAATTTCAGTTTCTGTTTCTAAAAATTTCAGTCCCTTATGTTCCCACATTTTAAAAGTACTAAAATATTAAAATTTTAAGAATAAAAATAAAAATTTTAGTATCAATCTCTAAATTAACAAACATAACACTAAATTTCAGTTTCACAGTATCTATCTCACTCAAAGATAGTAAAAGAGAACACTTGAGAAGATAGTAAAAGATTCTTATCTTTCATACAAAAAAAAATGTTAGAGGGCCAAGTGGGCAACAATAATAGTATAAAAAGAAGAGTTGATTAACGTTACTTCAAATAAAAAGTGTTGATTATCTACAATTTCAAATATAAAAAGAAGAGTTTATTAACGTTACTTCAAATCTGAAAATTTTAATTATTATTTCAAAACACATTTAATAACGAGTAAACTCTCAATTTATATTTATCAATTTTTATTTTTTTGTTTGGGTGACTTTTTATCAACTTTTATTTATGTTAGAAAGTTTTGTATCTAATAAGTTATTATTTTAAGAAAAAAAAAATATAGATAATCAACCTTTCTTCCTGCTAACAAGCTAACAAATTAAATTTTTTGTGTGACTAAACTAACAAATTAATTAGTCAACTTGATGTTAAATTAACAAATGTTGATTTAACGTTTATTTACCATTTAAACGCTTTCATTATGCACCTCTCCTCCTCCACTTCGCGTTCGTCTACTAATTATCAATTCTGCAGTGCTATACCGCCATCAAATTACATATCCTGGTTGAACGATTCTCTAATGAAATTGTACACATCTGATAATTCTATAGAATTGTGCAGTACTGTTCGTGAAATTTGCAGTTTTTGTCCGCATCCACTTGCCGCCATCTCTCCCTCTCATTGCAGCATTTTTTCCAATATTTTTTTTATGTTTCTTTTCGTTAGTTTAGATGAATAGTTTTGATAGTGTTAGATTTTTGTTTTAGGTTTGGATAATTTTTTTTAATAATTTTTAATTTTTTTTTTAAATTTTTAGATGTTTCTTTTTTAAAGGTTTTAATGTTCTTTTCATATATTTTATTAGATGTTTTTTTTTTAGGTTTTAGATTATTTTTTAATAATTTTGAACTTTTTTTTATAATTTAGATGTTTTTTTTTATATTTTAGATTTTTTTGTTATGTTTGGGATGTTTTTTTATAATTTTATATGTTTTGTTTTGTTAGATTTTAGATGTTTTTAAAATAATTTTAAATATTTTTTTTGTTAAGTTTTGGATGTTCTATTTTAAATATTTTAGATTTTTTTTTGTTTGCCCTTGAATATTTTATGTTTTAGATGTTTCTTTTATTAGGTTTCATATAGTTTTTTATTAAGTTTTAGATGTTTTTTCAATAATTTTAAATGTTTTTTTTTGTAATTTTTTAGATATTTCTTTTAAATGACAAGACAAAGAGAAGGACGGCAAGGCATGGATCCAGGTACGGACCCAAGTTAAGGAGCGAGGGGGCACTTGTCCTATAGAGTTCAAAATAAATATAGGGTAAATATCCTTTCCGGCCCCTGAGCATTTTAAATTGGGACATGTCGCATCTTTATCATCCAAAAACCTCAACCAGGTCCTCAACCATCAACATTAGTGGACGTATCGACCCCTGTGACCGGTTGCCAATAGGTTTTCTGGATGACGTGTCAGGTGGAGGTTGAGTTGTCAAATGTAGGTGCCACGTGTCACTAGAAGTTGTTGCAGGGACTAAAAACCCCCTCCCTGCCCAAACTGTTCTCAGCCCCACCGGCAACACCCTCCACTCACTACCCCTCCCCAGCACTCCACCACCGCCACCGCCGCCGCCACTACAACCGCCTCACAACCTTCGCAACTCATGCAAGTCCTCCACCTCTTCTTCTTCCTCCACAACCTCCCAAAGCTTCACCCAATGGAGGTTCTCTCTCCCGACAACACCTTCCACCACCACCACCACTACTCCTCCGCCACAACAACCACCACCAACGCCACCACCGCTTCTACTTCCCAACAATTTCGAAGAACTCCTTTACCTCTCCGAGCTTCAACTCACTACCACCGTCTCACAACCTTCGCAACTCATGCGAGTCTTTCACCCACCCCTCCCTGCAACTGAAACGGCGTCGTATGTGCTGGGGTAAGGTGTTCATATGTGTTGTTGAGGAGGGTTTGGGAGAACCTTCTAGAAAGTGGATGGTTGCGGCGCGGTCGGATTCGGAGCCGGTTGTGAGTTGAAGCTCGGAGAGGTGAAAGAGTTCTTCGAGATTGTTGGGAAGTAGAAGCGGTGCTGGAGTTGGTCGTGGTTGTTGTGGCAGAGGAGTAGTGATGGTGGTGGAAGGTGTTGTCAGGAGAGGTGGAGGACTCGCATGAGTTGCGAAGGTTGTGAGGCGGTGGTAATGAGTTGAAGCTCGGAGAGGTGAAAGAGTTCTTCAAGATTGTTGGGAAGTAGAAGCGGTGGTGGCATTGGTGGTGGTTGTTGTGGCGGAGGAGTAGTGGTGGTGGTGGTGGAAGGTGTTATCGAGCGAGAAAACCTCCATTGGGTGAAGTTTTGGGAGGTTGTGGAGGAAGAAGAAGAGGTGGTGGACTTGCATGAGTTGCGAAGGTTGTGAGGCGGTTGTAGTGGCGGCGGCGGTGGCGGTGGTGGAGTGCTGGGGAGGGATGGTGAGTGGAGGGTGTTGCCGGTGGGGCTGAGAACAGTTTGGGCAGGGAGGGGGTTTTTAGTCCCTGCAACAATTTCTAGTGACACGTGGCACCTACATTTGACAAATCAGCTTCCACCTGACACGTCATCCAAGCAACCTGTTGGCAACCGGTCAGAGGGGTCGATACGTCCACTAATGTTGATGGTTGAGGACCTGGTTGAGATTTCTGGATGATAAAGGTGCGACATGCCCCAATTTAAAATGCTAAGGGGCCGGAAAAGGTATTTACCCATAAATATATAATTATATATGATAAATATATCTCTGTCCTCCCATTGTTACATTATTTTTGTCTCCATAATTAGTTATAAATTATTATGTTGTCTTTATTTGTTTTCATTTTATTCCATCTTGCAAATTTAATTTACTATTAAACAAAAATAAATAAATAAATTGACTTAATAAAAAATTAATAAATAATAATAATTTATTTATTGAAATTAATCAATTAATTAATTATAAAACTAAAGATTAATTTTTAATCATAAGTGAAATTATTAGTATCTTTTTTCTATTATAAAAAATAAAAAGAAATAAAAAATGATATTATTTATCTATTAATTAATATTTTTTATTTTTATT
This sequence comes from Arachis hypogaea, assembly GCF_003086295.3. NCBI lineage: Eukaryota > Viridiplantae > Streptophyta > Magnoliopsida > Fabales > Fabaceae > Arachis > Arachis hypogaea. The sequence goes on from NC_092049.1 coordinate 22,999,672, forward strand.
TTTAAATAATCTTATTTGTAATAACTATATACTGATAATAAATTTCTTATATCTTAAATATTGAAACAATGCAAATGGATTTTTTAATTGAGTAAGAGATAATCAATAGTTAAAATTTGCAATAAGTAACATAAAAACATAAAATTTAATTTTTATATATTTTATATATAATTCTATTTTCATATTATAAAGTAGCATATATATTCATTGATTTACATTTTTATTTATTAAATGCGTGTAAAAGTAATAATAATAATAAAAACAAATTATTTATAATTTAATTAAGTTTAAGTTTTGGAAATACAAAAAAAAATATTTTTTATAAATTATATATAATGACGGATATTTAGAGTAGAAATTTGTGATAAAATTTTTTAAATTTCTATATCCCATTATATATAGTATAAATATAGATAAAAGTATAAATATAAATATTAATATCTAACAAAATTTATTTTAATTTAATTTTATTTTCATAACTAAAATTTTTTGGCTCCATCACTCCATGAATCGATAACAACATTAATAGAACTGTAGCTTCTCCAACACGTCTTGGTTGCGCGGACCAGGATCCCAAGCAACAGGGATGTTCTTCTGACGCAGAATGACTGAGGCTGAGAAAGACGGAGCTGCTTGCAATGGCGTAAGAGCGACTCGATAGAGAAGAGACTGTGGGATAGGAAAGAGAAAGAGGGTTTTAATGTACTTTTTATTATGAGAGGAATGTCAAAGTGACTTGAAATGAATTTAGATGGTTTTTTTTTTTACTTTTTAATGAATTTTTTTGTAACCTAACTAATAGTTGATTGGGCCCCGCTACACATACATGCAAATAACGCATACAATCTTTACAAGTTGGCCCAACCCAGGTTTAATCCACGCGCACTCCCTCCCTTTAAATGGAGCGTCAATTCCACGCGCGTCACTTAAACGATTACGCTTCGAAAAAATTGCTCATTATGGCTCACTCTTCCTCTTCTCCTTCAAAGATAACACAAATCCTCAAGTTTTGAGCAACATTTCAAACTGAAGAGACATTTGAAATCGTCGCGAATAATAGCAGAAACCATCAACAAAATATTATTCAAGGTACGTTATTGTTTTACTCATCTTGTACATTTTCCACATTTCTGTTTCTGATTTCGAAATCGAAGAACTAGGTTTTACTGTTCTTCTATGTTCTTCTAGGTTTTATTGATCTTCTTGTTCTAAATCTCATATCATTGTTTTTACTATTCTTCTTATTCTAGGTTTTACTCTTCTTGTAAGTTCCTCTAGGTTTTACTGTTCTTCAAAGTGGTTCTAGGTTTTACTGTTCTTCTTGTTCTAGTTCTTCTCGTAACTGATTTTTCGCTGTATATTGCTTAATTTATTGGGTGTATATGGAGTAATTTGTATGGGTGTATATGGTTGATTGTTGGGTGTATATGGCGTAATGTGTTGGGTGTATATGGTTGATTGTTGGGTGTATACGGCGTAATTTGTTGGGTGTATATTCCTGAACCCATATCATGTAATATAATCAACTGTTGCAACTGTTCTAATATTTCTTGTCCTTAGGTGTATATTGCTTGACATTGTAATATTGCTAGAGCTTGTATATTTATCCATGTTTCAGTGAATTGAACATAATTTTGAACTGATTTAATTAAATACTTATGAAATCGGTTTGGGTGTATGTACCTCATCTAAGTTTTTACCGTTCATTTTGCTCTAGCTTTTACTGTTCTTCTTGTTCTAGTTCTTCTTCTAACTGATTTTTGTGTGTGTATTGAGTAATTTGTTAGGTGTATATGGCGTAATGTGTTGGGTGTATATGGTTGATTGTTGGGTGTATATGGCGTAATTTGTTGGGTGTATATTTCTGAACTCATATAATTTAATATAGTCAACTATTGCAAATGTTCTAATACTTCTTGTCCTTGGGTGTATATTGCTTGACATTGTAATATTGCTTGAGCTTGTATATTTATCGTTGTTTGAGTCAATTGAACATCATTTTGAACTGATCTCATTAAATACTTATAAAATCAGTTTGTGTGTATGTGGTTGATCTATGGGTGTATCTGACTGATATCTATGGGTGTATTTTTCATTGCAGTAACAATGGAAGGCAAAAACCAAGCTGAAAAATATGTAAGAAAAAATATATGTCTTCGATCAAATCAGTTTTTCATAATAGAAATATATCTAACTCTAATTTTGCTTTGTTTACAGCAAATCAAGGACCTAAAGTGTGCAACACATCTGTTGAGTGAGAAATTCAGAAATATGAGCGAGGAGAAGTGATGCAATAAGACCGTCCAGGCCATCCTCATTATTATTGAGTCCATTTTGTCAGATAGATTCTAATGATATTGTCACTGATTAATGTAACTGTTATATACTCTTGTAAGAAATTGAACACATGGTGTAAATATATTTGATCCAATTATAAGTAAATTTTTTTCCATAATTAAACTCTCTCTGATGTATTCAAAATGTCTGATTTACAGGTACTATAATATGAAAAAAAATATCAAACCAAATATACACTCATAACCTGGCATTTTACACCCAAAGAATGTTGATTATACACCCAAAACCCTAAAAACCTAAATCATAAACCCTAAACCCTAAACCCCTAAATCATAAACCCTAAACCCTAAAAATGAAACCCTAAACCCTAAAACCTAAAATCTAAAACCTAAAACCCTAAACCTCAAACCCTAAAACCCTAAAATGCTAAACCCTAAACCCTAAAACATAAACCCTAAACCCTAAACCACCCAACCTACTATACCCAAATCATTGAATTTTAGGGTTTAGGGTAATTATATTATTGTTTGACGAATTGAATAAGCGAGCTGTTATGGGTAATAAACTTGTTAAAAAATGAATGCATGCTCTCGCTCCTTTGTGTGCTTCTCATCCCTGCCCAGAAGTGGTGATCCAGATAGATTGGAACCCATATATGACGGTCTGCATAGAGATCTGCATAATACACCCAAACACAGACTATAAATACACCTGATAAAAATTAAATTTACACCTCTGCTGCAGATTTTAACCCAACACTACCTGAAAGCCACTTGTTGTCCACAAGACCAAAATTTAGCAGAAAATTATTCCAATTCCTATCAAATGAGTCTTTGCTATGAGAGTTTCATTTTCCCTCTCTGCTACATGTAATCAATTGATTCTTAATCTCGTTTTCCTTTCTATTTGTGCTCCGAACTCTTGTAGAAAAACCTACAGCCTTGGCGTAGTTCCTGTAAAATTTTCCAGCATCTTCAAGGGTGGTAAAGGTCATTCCAACCTTCGGAATAAACTGATCATCAACAACAGAGAGGCTGCAGAATACACCATGTCAAAAACTATAAATACACCCAATTATTGCTAATATAATACACCCGAACGGCACCAACTCAACTAAAATGATAATAAAAGCCATAAGCTGTAAATACACAGGCTGCAGAATACACCATGACAAAAACTAAAAACACACCCAATCATGTCTGATATAATACACTCGAACGACAACAACTCAGCTAAAATAACAGAAAAAGCCATAAACTGTAAATACACCTACTCTCCCGAAAAAATACACCCAAAAAAGTTTTGATCTACACCCGAGCGTTTGCTATAAATTCCAGATAATCAATCAAAACTAATACATTACATTCAATCCACAGATTTATGTTCACGGGAAAGTTTCACAGTCAATGTTCACAAATTATTCAGCTACACAATGCTATACAAATGACCGCAACAAAATTCAGAGTAATCGTATGTAAATCAAACCTTAGGAACTTCGTTAGATTCAAATTCATAATCCACTTCGCCCTGATTCAGCTGACAATCTGAGGTTGAATCATCCATTATCTTCAAAACGAGTTCAAACTTTGATTTCAGAAACCAAAAAATCGAAAAGAAAATGAAGCTGGAGTTATAGAGAGAAGAACTAATGTCAATGACGAAGAACAAACCAATGAGAAAGGAGAGAAAAAGAACGATCGAAAAACCAGGGGAAGACGCGCGAGAAGAAGAACGATGAAATTTGGAAAGAAGGAAAACAAAGAAGGAAACAAATCTTTTAAATTTGGTAGTTATACAAACGCGGGATCTTTATATAGCGCGTGTAAGTGACGTAGGAGTTGCAGCGCGTTTTGGTGGATTAGGCTTTAATGAACTTGTAATAGTTACAAGCCCTAATCGCTTGTATACTGAGCTTTTGTTGATTATAATTGACTAGTACTCATTGATTACTTAATTAGTATAACTGTTTTAAGAAATTTCTATTTATGTAAAATTATAGGATAACTTAGTTCGTCAAAAATTAAAATTCTAAAGACTATTTTTCTTTATGATTAATATGGTTAGAAATTTCAAATCAAAATAATGTGAGATGCATGAATTCGTCTTATCCAAATATTCTATCAAAAATTGAATTGAAAGTTTACTATTGTGAAGGGATAATGTCTTAAAACACAAATTCAGAAATATTACAAAGTTATAAAAAATTATTTTTATATTTTGTTTAATTAAAAAAAATTAAAAATACATTTCTATCCCCCTCCCCCCAATATTCTTCTTGTTAGTTATTCTACATACCAAATCACCATTTACCTTCTTTTAAGATGGGCAAGTGATTCTTAGAATTTATGTCTTTTTTCTATCTATTATTATATCTTTCATTTTAGAATAAACAAAAAATTTATAAATTTCTAAAATTAAGTATTTTTTTTCTAAGATTTTGGACAAAAATTGAAATTATTCTCAAACTTTTTTTCTTATTAAATTCATCCTCAAACTTAGAAATTATTTTAAAATAATTTTTTTAATCTCAATTTCATTTTTTTGGACAAATTATCTTTGACAAAAATAAAATTAAAAAAAATCTCTTATCATCCTAAATTTCTCCTTCATTCTCATTACCTTCAACAGTAATAATAACAAAACCAACAACAATTAATTCATTTTAATAAACAATCAAAAATAAAAATTAAGAGAGAGTGATAGATATGGTGACGTTGGCAGAAGAAGGAGAAGTAAAATTGGAAGCAAGAAAGGGAAGCAAAATTAGAAGGAAAAGAGAAAGGAGGGCACAACGAGGAGGAAAGTCACTGATGCCACAGAGAGCTCTTCCACGATCCGTCAAACTGATTCCGCCACCGCTGAACCGTTTGTGATTCCCAAATCATGCTAGGCTTTTTTCCTCTCTTTTCAACACTTTGTTCTCTATCAATTCACAAGCCAAATTTAAAATTGAGTTTCACTTCTGATGATTCTTTAAATATCTGTTGTCATTGTGTGTTGCTGTTGCCATTGTTATTATTATTTGGATAAAGGTGTGATTGGTGTTGTGATGGGTTTAAATAATGGTTGAAGAGTTAGGATTGGCCTTAGAGAGATTAATTCTTTTTTAGTAAAGTATCGTTTTTATCCTTAACATTCGGAGTAAGTTTTAAAATTGTCCTAACATTTAAATCGTCCTATTTAAGTTCCCAACGTTTCTAAATCGTCTCAATGTTGTCTTATTATTAGTGATTTGTTAATAGAATTGACGGTGTGACAAAATTGAGACGATTTTAAAACGTTAGGGACTTAAATAAGACGAAAACGATGAGGACAAAAACGATACATTACTCTTAGAAGAATTACCAAATCAAATAAAATGAAAGTAAATTTTAACGGAATGAATTGCATTACGAATTGAAGATTTTTATCATAAAATACTTGTAGAATGACTAGTAGATAAACTTCCAAAAAAATGAGTATGAAACTATATTATAAATTACAAATTATTCTTTTTTGTTTCTAATGTACCAAACTTCTTTAATGTTTAATTTGAATATACTTCATTTTTAACTTTGAGATAAATTTTAATCTTATCTTTTAATAATATTTATTTTTTTACGATACATAGTTATTCAATTATTTTTTAATCGCATCTAAGTAAATTACTTTTAATCACATTACTTTTATTCTAAGTTAATTTATTTTTTTTTTAAATTTTACTCTTAAAAAATTGTACTCATAATGAAATATGTGTAAAGTGACTAATACATAAACTTGTAAAAAAAAAGAAAAAAAAGAAAAAACGAGTATGGTATGGAAGGAACGACGCATTGTCCCACTAGGTGGGGTCGGCTACATGAATCAAACGATGTCATTGAGTTCTGTCATGTATCATGTCTACAGAGAGACCGTTTACATGTAGATCTCGTTTGACCACCTCATGGATGGTCTTCTTAGGTCTTCCTCTGCCTTTCACCCCTTGTCCATCTTCCATCTCATCCACCCTCCTGACTAGGTGTTCTGTCGGTCTTCTTCTCACATGTCCAAACCACTTGAGATGCGATTCTACCATCTTTTCCACAATGGGTGCTACTCCAACTCTCTCCCTTATATCTTCGTTTCTTATTTTGTCCAATCATGTATGACCACTCATCCATCTCAACATCTTCATCTTTGCCAAACTTAGCTTATGTTTGTGCTTCCCTTTGGTCGCCCAACACTCCGTACCATAAAGCATAGCCGGTCTTATAGCAGTGCAATAGAATTTACCTTTAAGTTTTAAAGGCACTTTTTTGTCACATATAAAACCAGATGTACTCCGCCATTTTGACCAACTTGCTTGGATCTTATGATTTATATTGTGCTCAATCTCTCTATTATCCTATATGATGCACCCAAGATACTTAAAACTTTTAACTTTTCGTAAGATGTTTTCTCAAATCTTCACCTCTATATTAGGGTTTTCCCTTCTCAGACCGAACTTATATTCCATATATTCCGTCTTGCTACGGCTTATGCGCAGACCATACACTTCTAGAGTTTCTCTCCATAAGTCCAACTTCTTATTTAGGTCTTTCCTTGACTCTCCCATAATAAGGACAATATCATAAGCAAAAAAATATGCACCATGGTACAGGCTTTTGGATGTGCTCTGTGAGTACTTTCAAGACTAATGTGAAAAGGTATGGACTTAAAGATGATCCCTGGTGTAATCCTATACCAATAGAAAATTCTTCTGTCACACCACCTTGAGTCTTCACACTAGTTGTGGCTTCATAAAAAACGAGTATGGTATATATACAATAAAATATAAATTATACCTTTTTATCTCTAATATACCAAAATTTCTTAATGTTTAATTTCTTAAATTTTATTTTTAATTTTAAAATAAATTTTAATTTTATCCTTCAATAATATCAATCTTTAATTCTACGGTAGATAATTATTCAATTATTTTTTTAATTACATCTAAATAAATTACTCTTAATCATATTATTTTCATTCTAAATAAATTTATTTTTAATTTTACTCTTAATCACATTACTTTCATTTTAAGTAAACTTTTTTTATTAAGAGCAAAATTAAAAATGAATTGAATAATTATCTATCATAAAAAAATTAAAATTATTGAAAAAAATTAAAATTTACTTAAAAGTTAAAAATAAAGTTTAATTAAATTAAATATTAAAGAAGTTCGGTATATATTAAAGAGTAACAGGTATAATTTATACTTTATTGTATATGTGTCATGTTCTTTTTTTCTTTTCCAAAAAATTATATACTAGAAATTCTATAGATATGAGTAAAAATCTTGAATTTAATGCAATTCATTTCATTAAAATTTACTATTATTTTACTTAATTTAGTAATTCTTTTAAGAGTAATGTATCGTTTTTATCTCAATATTAATTTTAATTTTCACCTAAAATTTAAAGACAGAAAAAAGTATTTAATCATAAATTTTTGTATTTAGGACATTATTTTTTTCCCCTGTCGTTGTCTTTCTTGCCAATCATCTTTTTGTCTCTATATTTTTGTTTTTGTTTCTTTATTTTCGTCTCAGGATAAAAACCAAATGGAACCTAGTATTCGTTTTTAGGAACATTTAGAACTATTACCTCCGACTTTGAATATTTTAGGGTTAAGTATTTTTTTCGTCCTTAACGTCTTGGGTCAAAATCAAAATCGATCCTGACCTTTTTTTGTTATTAAAATCATCCCCAACGTTACAAAACGTTATAAAATCATCATTTTTATAAAAAATAATAATGTTTTGACAGTTTTACCCTTAAAACAAAAAAAAAAACTTCTTCCCCTCCTTTGCTATTAACCCCCTCCCTCTGTCTCCCTGCATCTTCATCATCTACGCATCAATCACCTCTCCCTTTCTCTCTCCCTTTCTCTCTCTTCACCATCACCACCACCACCATCGCTCCACCCACTATCCTTAACTCTTTCTACTTGAATTCTTTACCCAACACAACTCCAACAGCCAACATAAAACCACACTCAAACCTCAACAATGCACAATCTGATCAGGAATCCATATAAAAATAAAATAAAACAAAACTCAATTCAGTGGATCAGTAGACTAATAGAGAAAAGCTTTAGATCTTGCTTACCAACCAATGGCCTGAACAATTGTATTCATATAAGTGAATCAAGTCAAACGATGCAATATACTTGTCCTAGGCTCCTAGTATACAATAAATTTTAAACCCGTGCTAATAATTTCATCTATTATTTTTGCTCCATAACAATTCAATTTGTGTAGTAAACTAATCGAAATGACTAGACATTAATGAACGGAAGAACAATAGCTTGATAAAATTGAAGTCAAACCTTGTCATCGCAAGAGCGACAAAGAGCAGCCTCATCGGCGGCGCAGAATAAAATTGCAGTGGCGTTTTCGCATACGTCGCAGAGGGTTCTCATTGTCGCTCTCTTAATAATTATGCCTTTCAAATATCAATTATTCTTCAGCTGCACTGTTTTCTCACTCTTTCTTCTTCCGCAATGACAGTGCCTCAACGCAAATTTTGCGATTTGAACAAATGGTTCAAGTAGTTAGCATCATTAACAGAAGAATAGAAGGAGTGAGGAAGAAGGAAGTTGAAATGTGAAAAACAGGGTCAGGGGGTCTGAGTTTGGTTATGTTGGCAGTGGGGACTGGGGAGTGTCTTAGAGTAGGAGGAAGGTAAAATTTTGGAAGGGGGAGGGGAGAGGGGAGAGGGGGGAGAGAGACCGAAGAGGCTGGGGAGTGGGGTTTTGCTTTTCTTTTTTTAATATTATTTTTATTTTTATTTTAAGGGTAAAATTGTCAAAGCATTATTATTTTTTGTAAAAATGATGATTTTATAACGTTTTGTAACGTTGGGGATGATTTTAATAATAAAAAAAGGTCGGGGACGATTTTGATTTTGACCCAAAACGTTAAGGACGAAAAAAATACTTAACCTAATATTTTAATATAGAAAAATCAATATATTTGAACATAAATAATGTCTATATGCATTAAATTTCACGAAATTTTCAACGTAAAAAGAAAAACTGAGAATTTAAGATAGAGTAAAAATTATTTTTTTTTAGGATAAAGTATATTTTTTATTTTTGATATTTGTGATTTTTTTAAAAAAGATATTTTTAATATTTAATTTTATTCAATTTTATTCTTAGTGTTTTTAATTTGCATCAAAATTACTTCTGAATATTAACTCTATCTAAAATATTAGGGATAAAATTAAAAATATTTACGAATAATTTTGATACTAATAAAAAATATTAGGAACAAAATTAAATGAATTAAAAACGTTTAGGATATTGAATAAAATTAAACGTTACGGATTTTTAAAAACAATTACAAATATATTTTACAAAAAAATACTTTACTCATTTTTTTAATATAACAATAAAAATATTAAAATGATAGTTAAAAATAAATAATCACAACTATTTTTTAAAGAATTTTACTAAAAAGAATATAAAAATAAAATAATTTAATAAAAAATAAATTTTAGAATTTTTAATAATGTTAAATATATAAAGCTAAATTTCTAACTTAATAATATTAACAAATAATCCTAACAGAAAAAATCTTTTTAAAATATACATAAAATATATGTATTTAGAACATGTATCCCCTTTAATAGAAAGGCACATACTTGGCCGCCCCAATAGGTCTAGAAAAGTAAACGATTTCAAATAAAACCTTGGGCTTTGAGAGAGTGATAGAGGCATAGAGCTAAGAGCTATGCATGTGCATTTTGCTTTTGGTCTTTGACCAAAAATGGACAAAATCAACCACATGTTTTTTCAACACATGTAAACCATGTCTTAGTTATACTACTATTATGAAAATTCCCGGTAAATTTTTAAAGGGGATAGCATGAGAGGCTTTATATTTTCTTAAAAAAAAAAAAGATTAGTGAAAATAATTTGGCAAAGAAAAAATGACAAAACTTTTTCTTTGAGTTAAATTATTTATTTGGTTTGTGCAAGTAGGTCGAGTTAATAAAAAAAAATATTTGAGTAAATTGGATATCATTGATCAGAATGATACCATTTGTGTTATGTATAACAAAAAAGTTGAATTTGTACAATATTTATTTGTTACGTGTGAGCATATTTGGCAGGTATGGTGTGTATGAATTACTCATGTGAGTTATGTTTGGAGCATCCTAGAATCCATAAAAAAACACTTTAAGAGTTAGATGACGATGTCTATAAGAAAAGACAAGCGTAAAACATGATTAGTGGGATTCTTTTCAATTATATAGAATAATATTTAGTTGTATAAAAATAAATTTATTTTTTAGAATAAGACAACAATTATAGTAGATTATGTTACTAAATCATTTTGTTGCTCTAAAACATAACGTGAAAATTAACCCATATTATTATACCAAAAATAACATAAAAATTGGGTCATTTTTATTTTCTGTTTTTTGTACGTTTTACGGAGTGTGTTGAGTTAGTTTCTTCTTTAAAAAAAATGACAAAAGTTCCGAGCCATGAATAGGAAAACTACCTTAAAAAGTGATGGCACCCTAATACTCGTTGACTTAATGACTTGTAGGCTTAAATCTACAATGATTATCATCATATGTAAATATATGGTCGACTATTTGGAATAAAGTTTTCCATTTGATTTTGCGTTGATTAAAGTATCAATAACGAGCTAAGTAAAACTTTCTATTATTTTAAAATGATGTTTTTTTTTTGGTGACTATTTTAAAATGATGTTAATCATACGTAACATATTATTAGGATTTATTCTTATGACGATGCTACTTGACTACTTGTGTTCACATACAATTCAAATCAAGGGTAGAGTTTATTTTTGTTTTTGAAGTTTAATAGTTTATAAAAAATTAATAAAATATTTTTAAGTTTTATTTTAACTTAATTTTTATTTTAATTTTTTTATTTATATTAAATATATTTTCTTGGTTAATTTTTTAAAATTTAAAATTAATTTAATATTAATTTTATAAAAATCATTTTTAATATATATAAATCAGATATAATTATCATGATTATTATTAAATTATTCTTAAATTTTTTAAAAATTTAACTATCAAAATAAATATTTAATACGAATAAAAAATTTTAAAAATAAAATTAAAATAAAATAAAATTTTAAAATATTTTAAAATTTTTAAAAAATTTTAATAATAAAAAATATATTTTATTCTCAAATCAATTTAAAAAAAAAAAGACATTGGAGAATAATAACTAACAAAAGCTGTTTGACGCCAGCAAACGAAACATTTGCGCTACGCGCGTAAACCGGCGGCTCCCGTCATTAGTTTCTAACTTCTAAAGTTCTAAGTATTGCGGATACAAAAAAAAATGTTACTCATTTTTTTAATTATTTTTATATTAGTATTTTTTATCGTAATAATATTATAAAAATATTTTTTTTAAAAATTATATTAATTTTATTTTGACATTATAGATTATAACAAAAAGATAAAGGGTAAAGTATAAATTTTGTCTCTGAAGTTTGATAAAAATTTTAAAAATATCCCTAAATTTTATTTGGTTTCAATTTTGTCCCAAAAATTTTTGATTTGCATCAAATCAAATATATCCCTAACGGCTAATTTTTAAAAAAAATTTAAGATCAATTCAACAACAAATAACATAAAAACAACCCTCAACACAAGCAAATCAAACATAATTTTCATGCATTATTGTTAGATTGGTCTTAAAATTTTTTGAAAATGCAGCCGTCGAGGGTATATTTGATGCAAATCAAAAACTTCTGGGACAAAATTGAAACAAAATAAAATTTAGGAGTATTTTTGAAACTTTTGCCAAACTTCGAGGACAAAAAATATACTTTACCCAAAATTAAATTTATAAAATCAAACGGCCTTTACAAAAAAAATCATATGAAAAAATGTCTCTATCAATTAAATTATATGTAATAAATATTTGAAGAAAGAGAAGTAAAAATGTAAATTAAAAAGATAAATTGTGAAAATTTAAGAATAAATTAAAAAACTAAAAAATCTTTGCATATAATAATAATAATAATAATAATAATAATAATAATAATAATAATAATATATTTTTGTGTGAATAATATTAAAAAACTATTTTTTTAAGTATATTTAATTATAAATTTAATGTATTTTTTATAATTTTATGAATTTATTTAAAATTATATTATTTTATTAATTTTATTTTTTTGTAGAACAGAAATGTAGAAAGAGAAAGAATAAGAGAAAAAAGAGAGAGAACGATAAAAAAAATGAGATAGGGAGTTTATTAAGTTTGAAAATTTTTTTAATTATAATTGTAATGAAAGAATATTTCGTGACACATTTTAGTTTATGAAATTAGTAATATAAAATATAAAATATAAGTTATATATAGAATGGGAAGGGTAGAGAGAAATAGAGAATGGGAGAGGAGTAAATAAGAGGATAGAAGAAGCGAGTTTATTCATTTTGAAAAAAATATTCATCTTAATTTTAATAAGTATTATATGACATATTTTTGTTGTTAAATTAATAATAAAATATAATTATATTTAGTTATGATTTTTATTCATAGTTTTCATTGGTTTATTTATATTTGTGGTCTTGCAAAGTATTTGAAAAAGGAACAGGAGGAATCTGAAGGAAAAACAGAACACCCTAGAAAGGAAATAATTCGGGTGCTCTGGCGCTAAACGCCAAGGTGGATGTTCAGCGCCAAAAATGACACAAACTTCAAGACAGTTTTCTGTTGGGTGGCGCTAAACGTCAAGAGCGGCATTTAACGCCCAAGATGTCACAATTTCAAAAAGCTTTTTGTTTGGCCAGCGCTAAATGCAGACTTGGGCGTTTAGCTCCAGCCCTCGTTCTAAAAAAAAAATCTTTCTCTTTTATCACTCTTATCTTCTTTTGTATTATTTTTATTTTTACTCATCCGTGTGCTTTTTATGTCCCTCCCCATTTTTAGTTTTTCTTTGTTTGGGGACAAGCAAACTTTTAAGTTCGGTGTTGTCGAGCAAGCTCTCTGTTTATCTTATTATCAATGGCACCAAAGGGAGGTGAATCATCTTCATAGAGGAGACGACCACCAGGATCAGGATGACTGAGGTAGTTGAGTTTCTTATCTACTATTTTTCTTATCTTCTGTTTTTCAGTTATTATATCTTATTTCTTGCTTTCTGTTTAAAGCCTTTGCATGAGTAGTAGTATCTTTAGTTTTTCTAGTTTCGTTAATTAATTTAGTATTTTATACTTATTTTGAAAAATTGTCTCATGTATGTATTGCTTACTGAACTTGAAAAATCAAAAGAAAAATAAAAGAAGTCGTATAATGCATGAGACTTGAGTTATATATTCTGAGTTGTCTTATTTACTTTGATGTGGTGGTATTATCTATGAGTCTGAATGTATAAAATGAATAGTGCATGATTGATATTGAAGTTAAGAATGTTGATTCTTGAAGTACAGGAATTTAGAGAAATATTATGGACTCTCTAAACTGAGTAAGATATTGATCCTTGAAGCAAAACAAACAGTAAAAAGAAAATAAAAAGTAAGGTCCAAGGCTCTAAGTATCAATGGCTATGAATGGCAAATATGATTAAAAGCTCAAAGAGTTGTTTTCCTAACCATATGCTTGTGGTATGAATGTGTCAAGTAACCCTTGATACAGAGCACTAAGAGTCAAGACCAAGTACAATTGTAGAGTATACCAAAGGCTCTGAGTACCAGTGACTGAGAGAAATTAAAAGAAAAACTAAAACTCAAAGAGTTTCCCAGTTAAGTACTTGTGGTGTTCTTGTGTGAAGTTAAGCTTGAGACAAAACACTTAGAGTCACGACTAGGCTCAAGGTGCGAAGCACCAAAGAAAAGAAAAGAAAAAGTTGTGTTCAAAGACTAATCAGAGCTTAAAGAGGAAGAGAATCCATAATATCATCCGAGTTCTAGTTCGGAAGGATATCAACATTTCTGAGCTTCAAAGGATAGTGAGATGCCAAACCTATTTAGAATCACAATGGCATTAACCCCACTCAGTAATTGGACAGAAGTTTAAATGAACACTCAAGTCTCAGGCGACTGCTCTTCTCAGTCCTATATTATTTTTAGTTTCTTGAGGACAAGCAATAGTTTAAGTTTGGTGTTGTGATGTGTGAGCATCTTTTCTTTATTTGCTATTTATTTTAGATAGAAATTTATTGAGTTTTATTTAGATTTTAGTATTTGAAACCTATTTGGATGCTACTTTGATGCGCATTATGGTTTTATTAATTTCATGAAAGATTCGGGTGAGTTTGAAAGAGTTCGTGCAGAAGAAAAAGGAAGAAAGTGGATGTTATCAACCCTGACCTCCTTGCACTCCAACGATCATAACTTCAATTACAGAGATCTAACTGACACAATTTTATCGGCGTTGGAAAGCCAACTTGCAGAGCTATCCAAAGATATATAATAGTCTATAATTTTTATCTGGCATCATGGCGCTAAACACTGACATTAGCGTTTAGTGCCAGGTGTCTCGTAACTAGCGCCCAAGCGACTGCCTCGTGGGGCGCTAAACGCTGAGCCTGACGTTTAGCGCCAGGAAGACAGCAACAACTAGAAGTTTACTACCTCCCGGGGTACTAAATGCCGATTTTGGCGTTTAGCACCAGTAGTGCGGATCCAACTTTAAGAAATGAGCTTCATTAGTTAGATTTGGGGTCATATTTATCTTATTTTATTTTGTTTTACTTATTTTTATTCCCAAACACAATGTTTTTGGCTTTAGTAGTGATTATTCTATTTTATTTTTAAATAAAATTAGGTTAGATATGAAAGAGAAAAGATTTCGCCCTTCGGGGATCTTCTCTCTTACGCACTTTCACATTTTCTGAACCCTAGTTTTTCTCTCTGAGTCATGAGCCACTAAACTTCCTTGGTTAAGGTTAGGAGCTCTGTTTATTTCTATGGATTAAGACTATTATCATTCTATTTTAATTAATGTATTGATTCAGTTTCAAGGATTACTTTTGTTCTTCATCTTATGAATCTGGGTATATCGGAAGAACAACCCTTATTCTATATGCATTCTTGTTGATTCTTGGAAAAGTTATCTCACTTGAATTCTAGCTTAAAAGTAAATTCCTCATAAACTGCTAATTACTTGGACTTAATGGGATACGTGACATATAATCCTCTTATATTTGGGTAATTAGAGTTTTTGTGACCAATAAATTAGAATTGAATCGAACCCTCTAATTTATATTAAGTGACCAAGGAATTGGCGGTTGATTGGGTTAAAGGAGACTAAATCACTAAGGAATTAGGGTTTAGTCAATTACAGTTTGCCATTAAATGAATCTTGCATGATTAAAATAGTTGGTAAGAAAATCTAATTCGGAAGAATAAATAACTCCGAAACCTTAACTATCTTCTCACATACATTTCACACCAATTTCACTTTTTTAGTTCTTTACTCTCTGAACTACTGTTTAATGTTTTTGAACCCCAAAACACCATTTTCTGCATGCCTGACTAAGTGATTCATTCGACTATTGTTGCTCAGTCCATCAATCTTCGTGGAATCGATCCTCACTCACCTGAGGTATTATTTGGTACGACTCGGTGCACTTGTCGATTAATTTGTGGATTGTAAATTCCGCACCATACGCATCAACTGCACTGAAAGGATCATCAAAAAGATAAATATCAGCATCATTGTACACTTCTCTAGCTAGTTGAATCATTTGCTTTTGTCCTCCACTCATGTTAATCTTTCTCTGACCAATTTCTGTCAGATCGCCATGGCTGAAATCATTGATGTCCTTATCCAAGGCACATGCCTTAATGGTATTCTGATATCTTTTCTTGTCCATTGGCTTTGTCAAAGAGTATGTGATCTCTAACTGTCCCACTTTGGATCCAAGAAATCTGAGAAACATATGCTATGGTGCCACATACATTAACTTGTTTTGCATTATCATGAATTGCCATTTAAGAATAAGAAAAAATGTGTAAGATACTAAAATGATAAGGTAAACAATTAAAATAGTTGGGGACACTGATCTTTGATCCCAAGTAAAGTTTCTACCTTCAATTTCTATAGCAATGTTGTCACCAATTGAAATTTGCTTAACACTTCTTACAATTTTATTATTGCCTAACTCTTCAACAAGAAAAAAGTTATTGAGCCGGTCGAAAGATACCATAACTTGGATAAGAATAGAGAGAGCCTCAAGAATCATCCTAACTAATTGTGACATGATGATCCTCAATGTTGCAAGAATAGTGAAAATTGTCCCTACATCCAATGGAGCACTATGGAACAGAACACATCTTAGGAAGACAACAGCAAAAATAATTGTAGGAGCAATCCAATAAAGAATTGATTCATAACCCTTCATGATCTGTGTCTTAGACAACCATATAAATTTTTTCGTGCGAAGCAACTCAACCAAGCTCTTGAATTTTTCCTCCCATGATTGTAACTTGATGATCTTCATACTGTTAAGTATCTCTAAAGTTGATCTTAAGCGCTCATCTTGTGCTAACATGAACTGAGATTGAGACTTTTGTATCACCGTTGCAAATGGCACATTGAGTATAGTCCACAGATTATGAAAGGAATTAGGCCAGGCAGAGCACCGAGACCTACTTCGATAAGAATATGCATTATATTGATCAGAATCTCTAACTGTAAAATCATGATAGTAATATTGTACTATACTTTAATATTAAATCTTAGGGTGAAGCAGACTCTCTTAAATTGTACTATGTCTAAGTTCCTCTAAGATATATAGTAACAAAATTTTTTGAGACATTTCTTCAAACACCTTAAATGCACTCCCAAAAACTCAAAAAATTTTCATAAAAAAAATGTATACTAAAAATATTTGGATTTATTGTCAAACACAACATATGTATTTAATCTCATAACAATGAAAACCCTTAACTATAATTTTTTAGCTATAATTGAAAATCCAAATGTATACTAAAAATATTTATACTAAAAATATTTATACTCAAAAAATTTTCATAAAAAAAATTTATACTAAAAATATTTAGATTTATTGTCAAACACAATATATGTATTTATTCGCATAACAATGAAAATCCTTAACTATAATTTTTTAGCTATAATTGAAAAGCCAAATGAAAAAAAATCAATAAAAAATAAGAGAAGTTACTTGTGCAATTGAAGTTTCTCTTCTTCAATATGCCATAACAATAAGCCATGGATGTTAATAAACAAGTCTCTAATTCAAAAATACAACCATTTAACACTTGCCAAGATTGCCAAAATTAATTAAATATAAGTCACCATTAATTAACATTAAAAAATTACAATGATAGGTTTGTAGGTTTCTGCCAATAGGAGAGAAAACTAAGAATAATTGTATTTAGTATTTATCTAGTGACTTATTTTTGAATTGACATAAAAGCTAAAAATTATTAATTAACTAGTTAGTTAACTAGACAGCACACTTATCCTAATACAATGAGAACACATTTGGTTGAGGCTAAATTAATATGGAAATTTTCATGATAAACACAAGGTGTAATTTTATACATGTAGTTTATTCATAAAACTTTCCACCAAAACAAACAAACACACCATTGAAAAGTTATAAGATATAAGATATATAGTAACATAAAATTCTTTGAGGCATTTCATAAAAAAATTTAAATACACTCCTAAATGCACAAATAACTTTCGTAAAACAATTGATCTTAAAAAAATTTGAATTCTTCGTCAAACATAACATATGCATTCATTTGCATAACAATGAAAATTCATTAAATATAATTTTTAACTATAATTGAGAAGCCAAATAAAAAAATAAATTCAGTAAAAAATAAGAGAAGTTACTTTGCAATTAAAGTTTCTCTTCGATCTACAACAAAAAATTTTATTGCATGATATTGATGAAAAGTTTACTATAAAATCAAATAAGAGAACAAACATAAAAGACTTGTAAACCTATCAAATTAACCTTTCCATTTTTAAAATGATTGAAATGAGTAGTGAAGCATGAGATTAACAAAAATAATTTTCAAAAGACATAAATTTAATTCAGTGAGATTAACTTTAGACACAAGAACACAAACATAAAACAATAGATTAAGTTCTACGTATCTTGAGAGTTTTCAATTCAGATCCTAGAGTAGAAATCTCACCTTGACGGTGACAATGACGGCGACGGCGGCTTCGATGACAGTGGTGAAGGAGAGATCGAAGAGGAGGAGCAAGAGATTGAAGAGGATTAAGAGGTGAATTCAGTGCAGAACATGCGATTGTGGCTTCCATTTGCTAACCATGAGATCGATGAGGGGAGCGACAGATTGAAGAGAGCGGATCAAGAAATTAAGGAGGACGAAGAGGTGGTTTCACCGTTTTAGAACACTGACAGTAAAAGTGAGGGTGAAAACACGCGTAGTTAGCTAATTGAGAATATGTAACATTTTTTAAAGTTTTTTAAAAAATTAGACGTATTTACTAACATTTGAGTTTAAATGTTACCTAAAATTTAATTTTATGATAATTATTAACATTTTAACAAATGTTAAAAAATAAATATTACTAAATATCTAAAACAAATATTACTAGATATCTAAAACGTAGTAGTAACAGTTTTTTCATCACTACATTATAAACCTAATTGGGAGTCCAATTTCTAGATTCTTCTTCTTCTGAGTTATCTATATCACTAACTATCATCACTTGTTCTAGAGTCATTCTTTTCCTTCTTTCTCTGAATCTTGTATGCTTTTCTTCTTCTTTATTTGATACTTTTCTCTTGTTTCTTTTTTATATTTTCCTTTTTAATAGATGTGTGTCCGCTCCCTATTTTTTGTAAATCCTCCTCTTTTTCTACCCTTAATTTTGTTTCCTTTCTTTTTTTAATTTTTTCTCCACTTTCACCACCCTTTTATCATCAGATTTTTTATTTAACTTCTTGCTATCTCCTATCCTAACTTGTACCAAAATTTTCTCTATAAAATTTTCATTTTAATTTATGCTTCTTGAACCCATAGTAAATTACCATGGGAATGTACTAGAAGAGTGCTAACCTCTCTGATCAAAGTTTGAGATGTTGGAGTCTTCTCCATTTTGGATAGTTTTACTTATCATGATTTTCAAATAAAAAAGATTAAGGTATGTTAATACCAAAATGAACCTAGGAACTCATTCAATGAGTCATTTAATAATAATTATAATATATACTAATCACCAACCACATCACTAATTAAAGATATAGTTCATGCATTGTTTGAAATTATAATGTCATTTACCCCACCATGCACCCTCTCGTGGAGTGAAATAATACACACAGTAAGATATGAAATTGAAAGACCGTATACTTGTTCATGCATGCATTCTTTGACTAAATAAGGAACACAAAATAAAAAAAAGAACACGAAATAATAATAATCGATATACAGGCTATATAGCAAACCAATTAGAATTTGGATGTGGTTTCCAGACTTCGAGATATTAACTAATTAATTAATTATTTAATAATTTTAATATTAATAACCACCAATAAGCGCGTGAAGTTATCTTCAGCCCGGATGTACCTGTCGTCTATCGAAGAAAAAAAAAGAATGAAAAGAGAGCTCTGAACGAAGTCTTCAAGTTCAAAACGCTAATCAAGAGAAAGTGACTAAACTGGCTTAGCTTGTGTCATATATGACGTTTCACATTGCTTATTTTAACCATATATTTCTATTTTTTTGTTTGACCCGAATATTTCTAAAATTAGTAAAATATGTTTGCAAAAGTTTTTGAAATATTTTTTTTATAGAAAATATTATATGTATATATTTATATATACATATGGGTTAATTTAATTTATTTTTTATTTTAATGTGTATTTTTATTAATAATTAATTTTAATATACATCTAGTATATTTATTTTTTAATGTCAGTGTAAATAAGTACTTAATAAATAGAGTATATTATCAATGTATTTTTTAAATTATTTTTTTTTATCAATTTTCTAATTTTTTATGTCACACACACACATATATATATATATATATATATATATATATATATATATATATATATATATATATATATATATATTCTAAACTGATACAAATGCTATTTTTCATTAATTAAATTGATGTCACAAGAGGAATCAGCATGACATAATATATGTAAAATCTTGATTTTATTTTTATATTTTTAATAGCTATATGATTTAATAGATGGATATTTTTACTAGTATATATTTCAGACATCAAAATAAAATTGTATAGTGACATATCAAATCATCCAAATTTTATAAATTTTAATTTATTACATTATTGATCCATTCATTAGATTGATTTACAACAGGTAAACAGTTATTTGACATGATAAGGGAAATAATTAAAAATATATTCTATTATATATATATATATATATATAATATTAAATTTTACCCAACTCTCTCTCAAATAAAAGATAATTTATTCCTTATGAGTTATGACATGTCTAATAACTATAGAATAAAATAAATTATATGTGTCATCATGATTAACATTAATTTTTAATTTAACTTGAGTTTTAATAACTAAACTAATTAAATATAATAAAGCATTTTTTTTTGTAAATTAAAAGAGTTACAAGAGATCTTATTTTATAATTTTTTTTAAAACTACACATATATTAATTAGATCTAACAATAAAAAAAAATTAAAAAACTAAAAAGAACAAATAAAAAGAAAAACCAAAAGTCAGAATCACAAATTTAAAATTAAAAAAAATAGATAAGGTGTTAATTGAGTAAGGGTAAATTTTATAATTATTAATAGAGTTGATATAAGAATTGTGTGATTTTGTACGCATGAAATTCAAGTGATTTTACTATAATTAATTAGTTTGGTTGTCAAAACTCAAGTTAAATTAAGAGTTAATATTAATCATCTTGATGACATAATTCATTTCATTTAATAACTACTATTCGATTTATCATAGAGAGTAACTTACCCTTTATTTGAGAGAGTCAGAGAGAGTTGGGTAGAATTTACTATATATATATATATATATATTCGTTCATCTGTAACACTCTTATTGTCAGAATATCACGCTTCTGGCTGCACCACTTTGATAACGAGAATATTACGACGACTTTTATATACTTAATAATAAAATATGAGCCTTTAGTTTAAAACCATATCGCTGTTTTCTTTGAAAAATCGAAAATTTTTTTCTTTGACATTTTACAAACATGTGTATATAAAAAAAATTCAACCACAATCTTCATATATATATATATATATATATATATAAACATGCAAGACTTCTTATACAAGTAACTTACAAATATACCAGACATACATATCATTACAAATTACGACTCATATCCCTCTTACAAAAATATATAACAAGACGAGAGAAAAACTATAATTAAGATATATACAACACAATCAGATGCATAGAAGAAACTCCTTAAACTCCTCATCCGTCTTAAAAAAAAATCTGTAAAGGGTGAGAACCTAACCGCATGGTCTCACTATAGGAGTTTCATTTGTCATAAGAAGATTGACGTGGCGGAAATTGGCGAGTTAAGAATTTATTATAAGAGATACGTTGCAAGTACAGTTCTTAACCAACCGAAAATCCGCTTATCAATTTAGAAGGGGTTGTCACAAAATTAAAATTAAAATACTGGGAGTATGAATCTCAGGTCGTCTCCCAACGAGTTGCAGAAAGGTGTGCTATTTTATTAATCAGATGTTTTCTAAAATGGTTTGAGTTGATAAACAGGAAATTAAATCAGAGAACTTATGTAATTTAAATAAAAACCTTGACCGGGAGTAGATTAGTTAGAAGCCCTATCCTTGATGGAGTTCTTCTCAAGATAAAAGTGATAATTAAAGGTTGCCTGCTCAGTTATCCTTTACCAGGTAAAGGAAAGTTAAGCAAGTTGGAAGTCAATTTCTATTCACAAGTCCTAATCCTCTCCCTTGGGAAGGACTAGTGTCAGTAATTAGAGGGCGACCCAACGCGAAACCCAACTATAATTTTACTCTTGAGCATCCAACTCAAGGTCTTCCTGTCAATCAACTCCCAATCAAGTTATGGAACTACTCGCTCATTATGTTTGTAAAACCCACGAAATAAGAAAAGGAAATATTGAAAAACATGATAAATAATAATCAAAAGGATCAATTAAAAATAAAAATAGTTCTTGTATTAATAAATTCTAGAAATAATCCAATAATAATTCTGAGTAAATAAAGAACATGGAAGAGTAAGTGACAGATAAGGAAACAAATTAGAATGACGAAGTCTTGACGGAGGTAATAACTCTTCTCAATATCCCAGTCCAAAAAGCAATAAAATCAAAATCCTAAGAACTATGAATGTGTAGAGAGAAAACCTAGAGGAGGAGTAAATTCAGATCTAAAACTAAAATTATGCGGAATGAATGTTGTCCCCTGGTCTCTGCATGTTCCCTGGCTCTAATATGCTTTTCTGGGCCGAAAACAGGGTCAAAACAGGGCCCAAAATTGCCTCTAGCGAATTCTGCAGATCGCGCACGTCACGTAATCGTGTCGTCCAGGCGTTCGCGTCATCCAGCGTTTTGCCTTGCCACGCGTGCGCGTCGTCCACGCCTTCGCGTTGCTTGTGCAGTTTCCAATCCGCGCGGTCGTGTGAGCCATGCGTCCGCATCACTGCAATTTCCTCTATGTCGCGCGGTCGCGTGAGCCATGCATCCGCGTCACTTCTTGCTGGTCATCTCCTCAATTTCTTGTGTTCCTTCCATTTTTGCAAGCTTCTTTTCTAATCTCGAAGTCATTCATGCCCTATAAAGCGTGAAACACTTAACACACAGATCACGACATCGAATGGAATAAAGGAGAATTAAAATATAAAATTAAAAGTCTCTAGAAAGCAAGTTTTCAACCATAAAGTATTTTTAGGAAGGAATTATAAATGCATGCTAATCATATGAATAAGTGGGTAAAGATTTGATAAAACCGCACAATTAAGCACAATATAAACCATAAAATAGTGGTTTATCAACCTCCCCACACTTAGTCATTAGCATGTCCTCATGCTTAGTTGAAGGAGATAAAATAAATGAGTAGGAACATGTAAAACTCATGCAATGCAATGCAACCTATATATGTGAATGCAACTATATGATTCTTGTCCACTTGGTCAAAAGTAAATAAGCTCTTCAAGACAATCACAAATCAAATTCCACTAATTCAATTCTTATATAGTAAGAACATATAAAAATGCAAGAAGGTAGCTCATGAAAGCAGGGAACATAGAACTTAAGCATTGAACCCTCACTGATGATGTATGTATGCTCTAATCTCTCTAGTGTATGGGGTAATCACTCTATCCTTCTCTAATCATGCTTTCTAATTTTTGTTCTTCACCTAACCAATTAATAACAATTAATATACCAATACAAACATCATGAGGTCTTTTCAAGGTTGTAATGGGGCCAAGGTATGGGTAAGGGTATATATATGGCTAAGTAAGCTTATAAATTGAATCTTTAGTTAACCCAAGCTTTCACCTAACACACATATATATTCTTTATAGCTTAAATTTCACACCTAGCTACCCAAAATTTTCCTTTCACATTCCTTACTCATGTATCAACTTTATTTTAATTTTATCATACATGCATTGATTCTTGAACTTTAACTTCGCATTCGGATAATTTTGTCTCCTTATTTATTTATTGAATTATTTTTGGTTTTTTTTAAAACATAAGAATAAACATAGCTTATCAATGTACATAGATTTTTAATTTTTTTAGTTTTACATGAGTAGGTACCCAAATTCTCATTATATTATCGTGACACATTCCCTCATTATCTTTTGTTCCCATAATTTTCCCATACTTAATTAACACATAATTCTATCTTAAGCTAACCAAAGATTCAATTAGGATATATAATTGTTTTTTCCGCTTAAGGCTAGTAATGTGGTAAAATAAAGAACAAATGGGATTTAAAGGCTCAAAGTGGCTAACAAAGGTAATTGAAAGGGTAGGCTTATTTGGGATAAGTGAGCTAAACAAATAATGGCCTCAATCATATGCAAGCATATAAATATATTAAACATTGGACATATAGGATGAAACAAAGTATAGATTATAATCATAGAGAAGTAAACACACAAGAATAAAATAATTATGGTTAAATAATGTAACCATGTATAAAGGCTCAAATCTCACAGGTTGTGTGTTCTTTAGCTCAAAAACCATGTTCCAAATACAACTTCAAGTAGATTTAACATAAAAGTTTAGATTAAAATTAGTGAAATTTTGTTCTAAAAATGGGGTCTTAGAAGAAACTTATTGTCTTTTCAATCAAGTAGAACATGCATGCAACTAATCTATTACTATGCAATTTATCCTATTCTACAAAAGAAAAACTAACTAAATATCCTATCTTATTGGTGTTAGGGAAGAGAATTTACCTCCGGAAGTCAGGTACTGACCGACCTCCCCACACTTAAGGCTTTACACCGTCCTCGGTGCCATCTGTTAGGAACAAGGGTAGGCTGGTAGCAGTATCTCCGCAGTTGGGACCATCATGGCTCCCTGTGCTGGTAAAGGAAGTGGAGTCCGGGGTGTCTGAGTCTCTTTATTTTCCCTTAAGTAGCTCCTTGAGGTATGTGAATCGGCGCTTGTTGTGGCGCTCTCTTAGCTTTGCTTTGTGTTCCTGCTAATCCAACCTTTCAAGTATCTAATGGAGCAGTTGATTGGTTGTAAGTGCTTGTGATGTTGAAGGAGGAATGTCTTCAGCCGGTTCAGTAGGCTGGCTTGTAGTGGCTGCTGAAGGTCTGATATACTTTCCGTTAAGGACATACTGATCATCCCGTGGAAGCCTGGCTTTGGTGTCCCCAGCTCTGTAGGAGACTCCGGCTGCTGAGACAAGATCTGAGACTAGGACGGGAAAAGGTAAGTTGCTCGCGATTTATACGTGTCCCATGACATTCCGGATGTGTCTTGGTAGGTTCAGAGATTGATCTGTAAGGATGCACCATAGTAGAACGGCCATGTCTGCAGTGAAGGAGGACTCGTGAGTGCTCGGAAAGACGTAATGGGACATAATTTGTGCCCATATGCGAGCCTCCAAGGTAAGTGCGGAAGCCAATATTCCCTTAGGACGGGAACGATGGTATCCATAAATCCATCTGCTGCCAGGTAGTACGATAACTCTGAGAACAGCGTCTCATTCAAATTGGTACAGCTGGTGCTTGAGTGTGGCTTCCTGAAATGCGTCCAGTCCTTCTGGAGTAGGGGGAAGATCTAAACCACGTTGAATGGCCTCTTCTGTAATGGGGACTTGCTTCTGACGGACATAGACAGACTGCAGGATTGGCAGGTGGAAATTGGAGTAGAACTCGACTACCCAAGAAAGGTTAACCTGCCGAGGCTGTCTCCGTAGAAAACCCCATTGTCTTCGCGCAATTTGCGGCTCAACAAATTCAGCAATACGGGTCGGGAGGATAAGAAGGTATTCGTTGTTGTAACTCCTTGCTGCCAGGATGGGGAACATTTGCTCACAGAAGCGATTAGAAAATCGCGCAGTATTCTTTGCTGGGAAAGTTTTCTCTTTTTTATCAACCTTTATAATCCTCTTGATTCTTTTTGTTGAGGGTTTAACTGCAATGGAAGATGGCTTTGCCACTAATGCTCTCTTTGTTCCTCTTCTTGCTGGTGGTTTGGAAGTAGCTTTCTCCTTACCTTTCTTGGTGGCCATCCTGAAAGGGAGAAAAGAGAAAGTATGTCAAAATGTCAAGGGGTAGAGCAAGGAAGAAGATGGTATGGGTGGTAATCAATGCACATTAAAGATGAATGAAGTTAACACATGGTCATGACTGCATGTGAAAAATTATCATCAGGAATATAGTAAGTGCATATGATGACAATTAAATGCAAGGTGTTTATTGGCATGCAGGCAAAGGCATGAGTAGCATAGAACAAGCATTCAATGTCTAAGTTAGATTACCAAGTCTTTCATACTAACAATCTGTTTGTAATGACAATTATATTAAATTAATATGATATGAAAAAGGATTTTGTGAAAAGCAAGCATTTAAGAGTATTAGGATAAAAGATATCGCAAACAGTGCATAATGTCATACGGGCGTTTTCACAAACACATAGCATGCATGGTAAATAAGCTTATGAAAATAATAAATTGAACATGCAAGCAACCCTGTAAAAATTAATATATAATTGCCAAACAATTTTTGCAACAATCCACAAGCAAATAATAAGAAACAATGACCCAATTAAATTTCTAACACCAATTAAAAGAAAAATAAAGAAAAAGAAAACAAGAATAATGCAAGGAAAAATAAAAGAAAAGATAACATAAAAGAAGAAGAATAGAAAACTAAGGAGGGAAGAAGAAAAGAAAAACCTTGTTAATGGTGGTGAGAGAGAGAAAAAGTAGAGAGTGAGAAAGAAGGAAGAAGGAAGAAGGAAGAAATAAGGAGGGAAAAGAAGGAAAATAGGATTTGGGGAAGAGAAAGATAAGATATTTTGGCAGATTAGGTTAAGCTGTGCGGCGCAAGCGACGCGGACGCGTGGGCGACGCGTTCGCGCGGATAGCACTTAGATGGGTCGACGCGGTCGAGTTGGTCACGCGGACGCGTGACTCATTTTGTGCTATTGGCGCGAGGGCAGCCTCGCGCTCGCACAACTCTCTGTTAAAAATGCATTATTGCCGAATTCCAGGGTGACACGGTCGCGTGATTGACGCGATCGCGTGGGTGGCCAATTTTGGGAGATGACACGGACGCGTGGGGCACGCGTTCGCGTGGTAGGGGTTGTGCGTCTAGCGCCAATCCAGCACCACTCTAGCACAACTTTCTGCCATGCACCCTCTTTTACGTCGATTTTCAGGTCACGCGTCCGCGTGGGTGACGCGGACGCGTGGGAGGCAATTCTCCCACATGATGTGGACGCGTCAGCGACGCAGTCGCATGGGGCGATTTGTGCCATAGGCACGCCTCCAGCCACACTCTCGCGTGACTTTCTGTTCGATTCCTTAGTCTTTCTGAGCCACCTGCGACACTGTCGCGTCGGGGACGTTGTTGCATCGCGTGCTCTCCCTCTTTTTTTTTTTTAAATAAAAATATGCAAATGCAGATGCAAACTAAATATGCTGATAAAGAGAAGAGTTATTGAAAAATAAAACTAAGAATAAAGAAAGGAACGATCATACCATGGTGGGTTGTCCCCCACCCAGCACTTTGCTTTAACGTCCTTAAGTTGGACGCTCCACTAGCTCAGTCTTCTGCTGTGGGTGGATCCTCCAAGAGGAAGATCTCTAGCTCCCTGGGTTTCGCCTTCGCCCCATGATATAGCTTCAGGCGATGTCCATTAACTTTGATGAATTCAGAGCTTGAAGGATGACTCAGGTGGAAAACTCCGTATGGATCAACCTTCTCCACTCTATATGGACCTTCCCATCTTGATCTCAACTTGCCTGGCATGAGTCTCAGTCTAGAGTTGTAAAGGAGGACTAAGTCCCCAGGTTGGAACTCTCTCCTCTTGATGTGCTTATCATGTACAGCCTTCATCTTTTTCTTGTATAGTCTTGAGTTCTCATAAGCTTCTAGGCGTAGGCTCTCTAATTCCTGCAGTTGCAACTTTCTCTCAGTTCTGGCCTTCTCAAATTCCATATTGTACTCCTTCACTGCCCAAAAGGCTTTGTGCTATACCTCTACTGGGAGGTGACAGGCCTTTCCATAAACTAAGCGGAAGGGACTCATCCCAATGGGTGTCTTGTATGCAGTTCTGTATGCCCAGAGTGCATCTTATAGCCTGGTGCTCCAGTCTCTTCTATTATGTTTGACTATCTTCTGAAATATACTCTTTATCTCTCTGTTAGACACCTCGGCTTGCCCATTAGTCTGGGGATGGTAGGCTGTTGCCACTTTATGAACTATCCCATGCTTCCTCAGTAATCATGTTAGTCTCCTGTTACAGAAATAGGTGCCTTGATCGCTCACAATTGCTTGTGGTGATCCAAAGCGACAAATAATGTGATTTCTAACAAAGAAAACAATAGTATTAGCATCATCAGTGCGGGTAGGAATTGCTTCCACCCATTTAGAAACATAATCTACAGCTAACAATATATAAAAATAACCATTAGAATTTGAAAATGGAACCATGAAGTCAATGCCCCAAACATCAAAAATTTCATAGAAAAGCATAGTCTGTTGAGGCATCTCATCCCTCTTGGATATATTACCAAACCTTTGGCATGGGGAACAAGATTTACAAAATTCAGCAGCGTCTTTAAAAAGGGTAAGCCACCAGAATCCACAGTCTAAAATTTTTCTAGCTGTTCTTGGAGGGCCAAAATGTCCTCCACTCTCAGATGAGTGACAGGCCTCTAAAATGGAATGGAATTCTGATTGAGGCACACATCGCCTAATTACCTGGTCAGCACCACATCTCCATAAATATGGGTCATCCCATATATAATATTTGGACTCGCTTTTCAGCTTGTCTCTTTGATGCTTAGTAAAGTTTGGAGGAAAGTGCGGCTAACTAGATAATTAGCTACAGGTGCATACCAAGGGACTACTTCAGATACTGCTTGTAAGTCATCAAACGGGAAATTATCATTTATAGGAGTGGCGGTATCCTTAATGTGCTCAAGGCGACTCAAGTGGTCTGCCACTAGATTCTGGTTACCACTCATATCCTTAATTTCTAAATCAAATTCTTGTAGTAGCAGTATCCAACGTATAAGCCTTGGTTTGGACTCCTTTTTAGCTAATAAATACTTTAGAGATGCATGGTCTGAGTACACTACTACTTTAGTACCAAGTAAATAGGCTCGGAATTTATCCAGAGCAAAAATAATAGCAAGAAGCTCTTTCTCAGTAGTAGTGTAACTAGACTGAGCTGTGTCTAAAGTCTTAGACGCATAAGCGATTACAAAAGGATTCTTACCTTCACGCTGAGCCAGCGCTGCTCCGACTGCATGGTTGGAAGCATCGCACATGATTTCAAATGGCTGGCTCCAGTCTGGTCCTCTCACAATTGGAGCTTGAGTAAGGGCAGTCTTCAGCTTATCAAACGCTTGTTTGCAATTCTCACTGAACTCGAACTCAATATCTTTCTGCAGTAATCTGGATAAGGGTAGTGCTACCTTACTGAAGTCCTTAATGAATCTCCGGTAAAAACTTGCATGGCCAAGGAACGAACGGACTTCCCTCACAGAGGAGGGGTAAGGTAAACTAGAAATAACATCCACCTTTGCTGGATCTACAGAAATGCCTGTATTAGACACAACATGTCCTAGTACAATCCCTTGTTTAACCATAAAGTGACATTTTTTAAAATTCAATACAAGGTTTGTACTGACACATCTATCTAATACTCTAGATAAACTATCTAAGCAAAGGCTAAAGGAATCACCATAAACGCTAAAATCATCCATAAAAACCTCCATACAGTCTTCAATAAGGTCAGAGAAAAGACTCATCATGCACCTTTGGAAAGTAGCTGGTGCATTGCACAGGCCAAATGGCATTCTCTTATAAGCATAAGTCCCAAAAGGACATGTAAAAGTAGTCTTTTCCTGATCTTCAGGAGCTATATGAATCTGCAAATAACCTGTGTAACCATCTAAAAAGCAATAATGTGATTTACCTGACAGGCGATCCAGTATTTGATCAATAAATGGAAGGGGGTAGTGATCCTTACGAGTGGCTTGGTTGAGGCGCCTGTAATCAATGCAGACTCTCCAGGCGTTCTGTACTCGGGTTGCTATGAGCTCTCCATACTCATTCTTCACTGTAGTGACTCCAGACTTCTTGGGTACCACTTGTACTGAGCTTACCTATTCACTGTCTGAGATGGGGTAGATGATATCCGCCTCAAGTAGTCTGGTCACTTCCTTTTTGACAACCTCCAAGATAGTGGGATTCAGTCTTCTCTGGGGTTGACAAACAAGCCTTGCTCCCTCTTCTAAAAATATTCTGTGCTCACAAACTTGAGGGTTGATGCCTTCTATGTCTACCAAGCTCCATCCAATTGCTCTTTTGTGTTTCCTCAGCACACTGAGTAGCTGTTCTTCTTGTTGGGAAGTGAGTTCCCTTGCAATAATAACTGGAAACTTTTGCTTGTCCTCAAGGTAAGCATACTTGAGGTGCGGAGGGATGGGCTTTAATTCCAATTTCTGCTCATGGTCAGGCTCTGGATTATCTGGGGCTGGTGATAATGGTAAAGTGCCCTCATTGTCCTCCAAGAGTGTCCCCACACTTGGACCTTGTCCTGTGTACTTCTCTTCTAACTCCTCCTGGTGAACTTCAGCCACGGTTTCATCTATGATGTCACACTGGGAGATAGAAAGGTCATCCGGAGGGTTCTTCATAGCTCCGTTTAAACTAAATTTTACTATTCTGCCATCTATTTCAAAAGAATAAGTTCCAAAAAATGCGTCCAGCTTGAATTTTGAAGTCTTCAGGAATGGTCTTCCAAACAGGATTGATGATGGCTTTCCTGAGTTATTAGGGGGCATTTCCAGAATGTAGAAGTCAATGGGAAATGTGAGCCCCTTAATGCTCATTAATACATCTTCAGCAACTCCAACCACTGTAATAATACTTTTATCTGCTAACACAAAACGAGCTGCCGACCTTTTTAAGGGAGGGAGCCTCAAAGTATCATATATAGACAAAGGCATTATACTAACGCATGCTCCTAAATCACACATGCAGTCAGAAAATATCACACCACCAATAGTACAATTAACCATACAAGGACCTGGATCACTACATTTTTCAGGTATACTTCCCATTAAAGCAGATATAGAACTACCTAAAGGAATAGTTTCTAATTCATTAATTTTGTCTTTATGTATGCATAAATCTTTTAGAAACTTTGCGTATTTAGGTACCTGCTGACTAACATCAAAAAGGGGAACAGTTACCTCAACCTTTTTGAATATCTCTACCATTTTGGGATCAAGTTCCATCTGCTTCCTGGGCTTCCTGGCAATTTGTGGAAATGGAATAGGGAGAGCATTTTCTGCAGGGTCTGCCTCCTTGGGTGCTTCTTCTGTGGTTGAGCCTCTACTTCTTCACCTATGTCTTGTATCGCCTCTTCCTCTTCAGCATCCTCTACTTCTACCACCTCTTCAGTTGAGGCGTGTTCTGATGGGATTGGCTCCTCCTGATTCCTCTCTTGCAGTGTGGTTCCGAACCTTAGGGTGATGGCATTGATGCCACCCTTTGGATTGGGTAAAGGTTGAGAAAGAATTCCACTGGAGCTTGCATGTTGAGTGTTTGAAGTGTTGGGTGGTGCCAGCTGGGAGATGAGAGCTTGTATAGCGGATGCTCGTCACTCGGAGAGGAATTAGATTGAGTGATCTGCGGAACTTGTTGTTGGTTGTGCTGTGGTCCTTGGGACTGCCTCAGGTGAGGTGCTCTGTAAGGCTGGTTCTGGTTCTGCTGCCTGTTGTTGTTATTATTCCACTTCTGATATCCTTGATTGTCTCTGCCTCCTCTGTTATTTTTGTCCCTCCAATTCTGGTTAGAATTATCTCTCCAACCTTGGTTAGAATTGTCCTGCCATCTATGGTTGTAACTGCCACCTTGATTGTACCCTTGTTTGGGGCGGTCATAGAAGTTATGAGTGGCTGCCACAATGTTATCTTCCTGCTGGAGCTGTGGACATTCATCAGTATAATGGCTGTAATCAGCACAGATCCCACACACTCTCTGTGGGACTAACTGTTGGCTTTACTATACTTGTTGTTGACTCAACTGCATCTGCTTCAGTAAGTTGGTCATTTCACATATACTCTGAGTCAGAGCAGTAGTTTCTTTGCTAGAAGATAGCTCTGCAACAGCCTTTGACTGGCCTTGTTTCTGCCTGTGATTCCTTGTAGACTCAGCCAAGTCGCTGATCAATTGCCATGCCTCATCAGTGGTCTTGTACTTTTTCATAGACCCATTGCTAGCACTTTCTATTGTGGTCTTATCTTGGGGCCTCATGCCCTGTGTGACGTAGCCAAGCAACACTATCTTGTCAATCATATGGTGGGGACATGATTCCAGAAGGTTGTTGAAGCGTTCCCAGTATTCATAGAGAGTCTTGGATTCGTCCTGAACAATCATGGAAATGTCCTTCCTCAGTTTATCAGTAACTTCAGCTGGGAAGAATTTTTCCAAAAATTCTCTTCTAAGCGTATCCCAGTCAGAAACAGTTGCTGCGGGTTGAGTGTAATACCACTCTCTCGCCTTTCCCTCAAGAGAGAATGGGAAAGATTTTAACAAAATAGAAGTTTCATCTGCACCGTTGCGCCTGACAGTAGAACAGGCTGCTTGGAAATCCCTCAGGTGCTTGATAGGCTCTTGAGCAGATAAGACATGAAACTTAGGCATCAAGTTGAGTAGTGCAGTCTTTATTTCAAAGTCTGTAGCCACTGCTGGATGATGCGCTTGAAACGGTTGCATTGTGAAATCAGGGGCTCCAGCCTCCTGGATAGTAATTGTTCTAAGTCCTGCCATGTCACCTGCACGTAAACCAACCGAATCAGTAGAACGGGGGCTTGTTTCTTCCTCAAGTGACGTTTCAGATTCGCCCTCAGAGAGGACTAACCGACGCCGAGCTTGCCTTATACGTGAAATAGTACTTTCGATCTCAGGATCAAATACTGGAAAGCTTGGATCAGGAAGTGAACGCGTCATTTAACAAAAGAAACATGCATCTCATAGTAACAAAAGTAAAATAAAATGCAAATAAATAAATTCCAATCAATAACTTAGCACTCTATTGCAACTCCCCGGCAACGGCACCAAAAATTGACGTGGCGGAAATTGGTGAGTTAAGAATTTATTATAAGAGATACGTTGCAAGTACAGTTCTTAACCAACCGAAAATTCGCTTATCAATTTAGAAGGGGTTGTCGCAAAATTAAAATTAAAATTAAAATACTAGGAGTATGAATCCCAGGTCGTCTCCCAACGAGTTGAAGAAATGTGTGCTATTTTATTAATCAGATGTTTTCTAAAATGGTTTGAGTTGATAAACAGGAAATTAAATCAGAGAAATTATGTAATTTAAATAAAAACCTTGACCGGGAGTAGATTAGTTGGAAGTCCTATCCTTGATGGAGTTCTTCTCAAGATAAAAGTGATAATTAAAGGTTGCCTGCTCAGTTATCCTTTATCAGGTAAAGGAAAGTTAAGCAAGTTGGAAGTCAATTTCTATTCACAAGTCCTAATCCTCTCCCTTGGGAAGGACTAGTGTCAGTGATTAGAGGGCGACCTAACTATTATTTTACTCTTGAGCATCCAACTCAAGGTCTTCCTGTCAATCAACTCCTAATCAAGTTATGGAACTACTCGCTCATTATATTTGTAAAACCCACGAAATAAGAAAAGGAAATATTGAAAGACATGATAAATAATAATCAAAAGGATCAATTAAAAATAAAAATAGTTCTTGTATTAATAAATTCTAGAAATAATCCAATAATAATTCTGAGTAAATAAAGGACATGGATAAGGAAACAAACTAGAATGACGAAGTCTTGACGGAGGTAATAACTCTTCTCAATATCCCAGTCCAAAAAGCAATAAAATCAAAATCCTAAGAACTATGAATGTGTAGAAAGAAAACCTAGAGGAAGAGTAAATTCATATCTAAAACTAAAATTATGCGGAATAAATGTTGTCCCCTGGTCTCTGCATGTTTCCTGGCTCTAATCTGCTTTTCTGGGCTGAAAACTGGGTCAAAATAGGGCCCAAAATCGCCCCCAGCGAATTTTGCAGATTCTACAGATCGCGCACGTCACGCGATCGCGTCGTCCAGGCGTTCGCGTCATCCAGCGTTTTGCCTTACCACGCGTGCGCGTCGTCCACGCCTTTGCGTTGCTTGTGCAGTTTCCAATTCGGGCGGTCGCGTGAGCCATGCGTCCGCGTCACTTCTCGCTGGTCATCTCCTCAATTTCTTGTGTTCCTTCCATTTTTTGCAAGGTTCTTTTCTAATCTCCAAGTCATTCATGCCCTATAAAGCCTGAAACACTTAACACACAGATCACGGCATTGAATGGAATAAAAGAGAATTAAAATACAAAATTAAAAGTCTCTAGGAAGTAAGTTTTCAACCATAAAGTATTTTTAGGAAGGAATTATAAATGCATGCTAATCATATGAATAAATGGGTAAAGATTTGATAAAACCACACAATTAAGCACAATATAAACCATAAAATAGTGGTTTATCAAAGATATATAAAAAAAAACGTTTTCAACCGCAGTGATCATCGCTTGTTTTATGATTTTTTTTCAAAAATCAACCATTATTTATCTGAAAAAATCTAAATTCATATTTTGTAAAAACTCCAAACCAAACATAATATACCATAACATTCCACTACTTACCAAAGAACCATTCCAATCAAATTTACCAAGACTTATAACGTACCCAAATCACCGCTTCCGGTCCAAACATAATCAAACATGGCCTCCGGCCCAAAAAATAATCAACCACGGCCTCCGACCCAAAATACAACTAATCAACACTCAACCACTATAATCCGAACCAACCAGTCACAAATACAAGTAATGAAGTTCAAACACAATCAAGAGTAAATACAACATGTCAATTAGCAGTTAAACAAAAATATTCACATAGACAAACCAAGTACAATATTCACACTCAAATAATGTCACATAGATGCATATGATGCATCTGTCCTATTGACTATAAGCTCACATGTCGGTTATTTTGCCAAACTCGACATAAATCCAGTCGGCAACTCCCAGATCAGTGTTGCGCATCCCCAGGAGAAATAATTCCGTGGGAGAGTGCCCTACCACCTTCTCCTAGAGGTATATTCAGGGAGAAATATTCTTTGGGATAGTGTCTTACCACCTTCCCTTGAATACCGTAAAATTCTGTGGGATAGTGTCCTACCACCTAAAACCAGAGAGAGACGTGGGAGAAATATTCCGAGAAAAAGTGTCCTCCCACCTTCCCCACATCCGTGCTGCAAACACATTCCAAAGAGGAATAATTTCGTGAGAGAGTGCCCTACCACCTTCTTCTAGAGGTATTATCAGGGGGTAATATTTCGTAGGATTAGTACCCTACCACCTTTTCCTGAAGGCAGTACCACATTCACAAACACACAAGAGGGATACAACCATCGTCCTTGCTCAAACACAAATCAAATTTCAATGATGTTTCTAATCAGAATCAGAATCCACAATCCTTTAAAATCTTAACCCGGAGCAAGTAGGACTAAGTCACAACCCTTGCTTCCTACTCAGGTGTTTCAAATATCAAATTTCTTTAGCATGTTAAATCCATCTTTCTTTTATAAAACTCATTTTCACCAAATTAGAAGTCCCAAATTAAATTCAATAATCCATTTCTTCAATTCCATTTGAAATACTCCAAAAGCATAATTCTCAAATCACTTTCAATTTTAATCAAGTACCCAAAATCACTTTTAACTTCATTCTTAAGTTCAACTTTAAAGTATTCCCATAATTCTTAAAAATATCAACTTAACATAACCATAAAAATCACATTTTATTTAAAACATGTTCTTAAAACCGATTTCAATTTCATTTCTAAGTTTAAAATATTCCGTTGCGTCAAATCAAATTCAAATAAAATAATTCTTCAATCCAAAATTTTCAAATAACACTTCAAACGAAGTATTTAATTTTTATAAAAATTTCAGTAGCACCTCTCCTAAAACTTGGACTTTACTACTCATCAAGGGTTCCATCAACCACAACAAATCACTAACCCTTTTCTAAACAACGATCAAAACAACAAGGTTCTCAATTTATTCAATTTAGTAACCAAAATAATGTTATCAATATAACCAAAATTTATAGCAATTACTCAGTCTTAAATATCAGAAAACAGCCACAATCCAACCATCATTATAATAATTCCAAACCAAGCATAAACCCAACTCAATTCATCAATTACTCACCATATTTTAGTTCCAGAACTAACACATTATTATCATACAACC
Source organism: Arachis hypogaea (assembly GCF_003086295.3). Classification (NCBI taxonomy): domain Eukaryota; kingdom Viridiplantae; phylum Streptophyta; class Magnoliopsida; order Fabales; family Fabaceae; genus Arachis; species Arachis hypogaea. Next base: position 23,035,920 of record NC_092049.1, read on the forward strand.
GGTTCAACAACAACCAACTCAACAAATTAGAATAATCAGCCTTCTCAATCAATCAATAAATCAATTAGGTAAAATTTTTACATTTATCCAAAATAGTTCAGTTCAATTCATAAGACTCACAAAAATACAGAGATATATTTTTTGCACCGATATCAATATATAACAATTCTTGAAAGTAAAATGAGTTTAAGAAAAAGCTCTTACCTCGAGTAGTCAAAATCCAAAAGCTATAAAAGACGTCAAAACCCCTCTTTCTCCTGGCCCGCAATAGCAGCAGCCGTAACCTCAACTCCACTCCGCTTTTGCAGCAACTGTAACAACTTTAATCGCACATGCAAAAACCGAAACTCAACCATATGGTAATAACACCGCAAAAACCTTAGCAACATATAACAAAAACTGATTTTCAAGGGTTCCAGAACGAAAACATATACTGTAACTAAGGAGGAACGACTAACCAAACAGCAGCGGCTCAAGCAATGGTTTTGGCGGCTAGAGGTATGGTAGTGAGGTCCCCGCAGCTCGACGGCGAGCTCCAACGGCGGCGGAAACCCCTTCTTCTCCTTCCCTGGTCTGTTCTTCCCTTCTCTGGTGTCACTCTCACTTGCTCTCTCCTTTCCCAGTGACGACAAACCAACAATAGCAGTGATGAATCGGCGGCGATGGAGGCATGGCAACGACGAGCTCCATCCCCCTCCGCGACTCTCTCTCTCTCTCTCCTCGTGCATCTTGCTCGACGACACACTCTCTCTCTCGGCCTTCCTCCCTCGCGTGTCTTTTTCTTCTGGCGATGTTGACAATGACGGTGAGGCAGCAACAGCGGCGCCTCCTCTCCCTCGCGTGTGTCACTCTCTCCCTCACCCCCAGCCCAACTTCAGTCTCTCTCTTCCTCAGCTCAATTCGGCGGCTCGGTGGTGGCAGCGGTGATAGGACACGACGGCGGTGGCGAGGTAGCAAGCTCCTCCCTCCTTTTTCTCTTCTGCGTGTGTGGGTGTGTGCAAAAAGAACGGGGTGGCAGCTGGTGATGTTAGAGGTATTAGGTGTTAGGGTTAGGGTTTTTGGAAGGTATAAGGATGATTTTGTATTTTCTAATAAAAATAGGAGTAATGTAATAATTGAAAACGAATTTTAATCCAACACTAATTATAAATAAAAATACTATTATTTTTAATTACCAAAATTTTAAATCATAAATAAAAAAATTTTTAATTTAATATAAAAATTTCTAAAAATATAATTCTAATAAATATAATAAATTATAAATAACTTATTATTTAATTTTTAAAAATCTGGGGTCTTACATTATCTATGTCTCTCATAGCTCTATCTTCTCTCAGCCTCAAGTTTGTCGTCTATTACTTCCCAGCAACGGCGGCGTCTCCAACAATGACAGATTCCTCTTCTTCCAACAACATCTCCTAATCCTTTACCCTAATTGATTGTTGCTGATTTAAGAATTTATGATTTCATTGAGATTTATCTATTTATTGCTATTCCACTTGATTTTGATAGCCTCGACAGGATGTCGAATTAAGCTTGTATCAAGATCTCAATTCGGGGAGCAGATACTACTCCTCTGAAAAAGAGTAGACTCAACTTGTGAATTTTTTAATATTTGTGTCGAAAAGTGTATAAAATTCTCAATAATATTAAACTATGGCAAATAATGTAAAGATTTGCAATAAAAAATATATAAAATAAATAAAAACTTTAAATAACCAAGAAAGTAAATTCATAATTAAAAGAAAATAAAATACTTGAAGAAAGAAAAAAAAATGCTCAAAGAAAATAAAGATAAAATAAATTAACAGAAAAAGAAAGAACAAAGGAAATAAAAGAAAAGAAACAAATGAAATAAATAAAAAAAATAGACTCTAGACACTCACATGCACTTGCATTCCATTATTCTCTTTAGCGTTAGTGTAACTTAGATTTTTGTAGAGTTTTGTGTGATGGTGAAGTTTTTATATTAAAGTATCTGATTTCTTTTGAAGTTCACATATTTATAGATCACAAGGATAGATTTGCAGAATGTTATCTCTTTCCACGATTTACTTTTCTCCCTTTTCTCAGGCTCTCATAACCAACGATTTTGCTTTGACTGTAAAGGACCTTGTTTTCTACGAAAAATACCCTATGTCCTTGCATTTTTACCTTAATCTCCAAGACTCACGTTCTGTCAAATTAAACCATGTATAATTATAAAATTTCAACTTAGATTCTTTTCAACTCGTCTCATCTCATAATCGACATTCTATTTTTTTATGGTCGAGTTCTCACTCCGTCGAAATTTTGACCACGTGTGATCAATCGATTTTGAAATAGATCCTTTTTTACTCAATTCATATGAGTCAGTCGACACCCAATTCTATCATAGCCAAATTTTGTAACCAGTCGAAATTTTGTACTAACACTTATTAATTTAAAAATTTGTTTAAATTTCTGATTTAAAAATTTAAGTCCTTTTGAATTTGGCGGACTGGCCCAAGTGTAGTGGCGAGTAGGGCTGGAAGTGAGTCAAGCCAGCTCATAAGTCAGCTCGAGCTCGATTCGTTAACAGCTCAATAAGCTAAGCTCATGAGCTGATGAGCCAAGCTTGAGCCTGGAATTGAGCTCATAAATTAAATGAGCCGAGCTTGAGTTTGGATAAGCTCAGCTCATTAGCTCGTGAGCTGGCTCGATTATATATATATATATATATATATATATATATATATATTATAACAATCTTAATTATTTAATATTTATATTTATTTTTTACATATAATTTTAATATAGGACATAAATAAAAAATTTATAATTTATTGATAGATAAACGATATATAAAATTGATCTTTTCAAATATTTTTTAAAATATATAAGTTATAATTTATTGATATAGAATTATAGATTATGTATTTATGTTTCTCTTATTTGAGCCAGCTTGTGAGCTCGAGCCAGCTCGTGAGTTTTTGGTGAGCCGAGCTTGAGCTTAAGAAATAAGCTCGATTGTTAATGAGTCGAGTCGTGAGCCAAATTCAATTTTCGTGAGCCGAGCTTGAGCTTGGTCTAGCTCGACTCAACTCGGCTCACTTCCAGCCCTAGTGGCGAGAACGGATAGCTCGGTTTGATACCCCTACAATTAAATTGTCTTAGGTTCAAATTTTACAAATAATTAAATTCTTGAAATATAGATTAAATTTGCTGGATCCTGGATGATGAGAGAGTATGTGAAAATTATTATCCAGAAAAATGCCAATCAATGCTACCTACCAACTACGTGTCATGAACATCAAAATTAAAGTAACGGAAATCTGTACGTATATTTGCCTGTCCCACATATTTTTGTTCCAGTTAATTCCAAATATGAATAATCCTATTGGCCTTATTATGTACCCTTGTCGAAGAATCGAATTTATACACTCTCTCGCCAAAAAAAGTGAAAAACCTAAGAATATAGTCAATAGTCATCTTTCTGTTACGATGATGGCAACACTTGCATCAAAAAACGTGACGCAATAATAGTTTTCGCATATATATATATATAAGCCATCACTACCTATATATACAGATTCACATTTATTATTAAAATCCAATAAACATTTGATCCTACCAAATTGGAGCACAAAAGTTTTTCTCTTTTATTAAAAAGAACTTGTTAGTTAGTTGTAAGAGTGGCTAAATAGAGAAGTACATGGCGGATGCGGATAGGCCAGAGAAAGATTCCGGCGGCGGCGAAGAAACGAAGTACCGCGGCGTGAGGAAGAGGCCGTGGGGGAAGTATGGAGCCGAGATAAGGGATCCATCGAAGCCTACCGGAAGGATGTGGCTTGGGACATTCGACACGGCTGAGGAAGCCGCCAGAGCTTATGATCGAGCCGCCATTGCTTTGAGAGGTGGCCTTGCCATCCTTAATTTTCCGGATGAATATCATTCTCATCTCCCATTTATAGCTTCTTCTTCTTCTTCTTATTATTCTTCTACTTCTACTTCCATTGGATCAAGTTCTTCTTCTTCCAGTGCACAACAACGTAGGGAAGTTATTGAGCTTGAATGTTTGGACAATAAGGTTTTGGAGGATCTTCTTGAAGAAGAAGAAAGGAACAGAAGGAAATACTAATCCTAGAGCAGAACCTTCGTTAATTAGCTTGGGAGGAAAATCTTATCTTTTCTATTTTCCTAAAAAATTATTTCTTAAACATAGTTATTATCGTATTCAGAATGACATATTCTCTGTGCCTTGAATAACACACCGAGGATATATCATTTTGAATTATAATAATTTTATATTTGAATAATAATAATAATAATAATATTTTTGTTGTTTACATTAGTCATTAATAAATGTGTTTGTCCCTTCATATTTGGAGGTTTGATGTTCAGGGGGAAACCGCACTTTTTAATTTTTGTTTATTTGTCTTTTGTGTGACTTTTCTCTTCAGTTTCTGCACTTGTCAAATACTTCACGTGATGATGTTGACTGAATTAAGTTTATGCTTTTTATTTTATTTTATTTGTTTTAAAAAAATTTATTATTTAAACACTTTTTTATGAAGTACTTCCTCATATATGAATTTTGACCATATATTTATTATATTTTATATAATTAATTTAAATCTTGACCACATATATTTATTCCAATGGGTAAAATTTTTTATAATATAATATTTAAAATAATAATCATTTTAATAATATCATCTATTAAAACTTAAATATTTATTATGTAAATATATAAAAATTTATTATCCTGTGCAATAAATTAAATACTACATTATTACATTAGTAATTTTTTTGAAATACATTAAGAGACCAGGATTTAACTGCCTAACTAAAGTGGTGTCAACTCCGATGAAACTACTCCCAGTTAGTTGACTAATCAAGTGTGTTTGTACAAAGAAATTTTAGAAACGGATATAATTTTTTCTTTTACAAATTTAGATTTTTTTTTATTAAATTCATTTGTTTAGAATTTTGCGAAATTTTTAAATTTTTTAAAAGATTCATAATATGTTTGATAGTTTAAAAAAGAAAAAAAATAAAAATATTAATTTTGCTTTTTTTATTTCTTTTATTTTAATATTTAATTATATATCCAGACTAAAAATTTTAAATTATGTCCAAACGTTACGTATAGTTGTCTTTGTATAAAATTACAGGCGTGCTATACATCAGTCTTTTTGGCATATAAGTTTATACAAATTGGTCCAAGTCTAACAAAAACAACTATCAATTTAGATTACGTGTAAACACGCGTTTCCTCAATTCTTGAATAATGCAAACGGTTCTTTTTCCTTAATCAAAATCGCAACGCTCAAAATTCAAACAACGATCAAAATCTCTCAAAAATCTCTCAAAATCGTCGCAAAAAGTGAAGGAAGTTTCAAAACTGAATTCAAAAAGAATTATAAAAAATGAAATAAGATGAAGAAGAAGCAACAACAGAAGATGAGAAGGAAGAAGAGAAAGAGTTTTGAATTTTGCAGAATTTATCGGTTCAAATCCACAAAAAATTTTTAAACAATAATCTACCGAAATTTGCTACAACTATACAAAAATGTTTCCTTTAATGCTGCATTTTTTTTCTTATTTCTTTCTTTTTTATAGTTGAATAAATGTAAGTTCATCTTTTTTCTAAGTAATTTTGCAGTATTACGTGTTTCTTCTTCTTCGTTTGATTTTTTTGTTTTTATTCTTGTTAAGAGAGTAAAACAAGAAGAAACTTGAGAAGGTAAAATAAGAAGAAAAAGATGAATAAGAAAAAAAAAAGAAGATGGTGATAATGATGAAAATAAAAAAGAAGAAGAAGCAGCAGAAGATAAAGAAAGAGGAAGAGGAAGAGTTTTGAATTATGAGAAGTTATTAGTACAAATCCACCGAAAATTCTTAAACAATACACATAAATGTCTTAAACAATCCACGAAAATTTATTGCAAATATATATATATATATATATATATATATATATATATATATATATATATATATATATATATATATATATATATATATATGCAGAACTCCTACATCACATTTAATTCAAACCATCAATGATGAATAACATTTTTCACAAACAAAAACAACATTATTCACCTACCGAATCATAAACTACTAACGAAAACATTAATTACAATCGAACCACACCTCAACCACTTGATTGGATTCAAAATAATAATCCACTTCGTTATGGTTCAATTGACAATCTGAACTTAAATCATTCATTATAAACTGATTTTAGAGCTTGATTTTAAAAATTTAGAGAACGAAAGAAATCGCAAAAAACGAAGAAAGAGAAGAACGAAGAGAAACGCAAAGATAGAAGAAAATGTAAATCGAAAACGTTGAGGAAATTCGAAAAAGGAAACGAAATTCTTTCGAAAAAGATAGTTATATATTCACGCGTTGATTGAAAAGTTGGTTAGATAATAACGCGTGAGGTGAATTAAATTAAAGAAACTTGTATAAATTTGTATGTGTAAATAATTTGTATATGAAAAATATTTAATAAAATTAATAATTAAAAATTATCAAATAATATTTTAATTAAATATATCACATTATTTAATAATTTTTAAATATTAAGATAAAAATAATTTTATACGAATTTATTTTTACTGTTGATTTGATCTATTTTTGCTTAGAAAATCTTGGCTTCAAAAACCGTAAGGAGTAGCCAAGAAGCAATAGCTCAAATGGCATAGTTTATACTCAATTAAGAGGTTGCGGGTTCAAGTCTTCATATTTTCGGTAAAAAAAGAAAAAAAAAACCGTAAGGAGTACAGACGTACGGAAATGAAGGCCTTAATATTTTAAGTAAGGGAAATGCTAGGTGTTTTTTAAAATTCAGCTTTCATTCCGTCTTTAAATTTAAATAATATTATTTAATTAACGGTATGATTAGGTATTTTTTAAAAATGATCATTTAACCAATTTTTTATTATAATAATTTAAAAAAAATTAAAACAAATATATTTAAATAGATTTAGTATTTTTTTAAAATTAAATAAACAATCAAAACATAAACTAAATAAAATTAAAATTTAAAATTTTTGTTTTAGTTTTAACATTTTTAATTATTAACAGATTATCATTTAAATACATATTCAAAAATTAAATTCAGTAAAATTGAAGATTTTAATTTTAAAATTCAAAAAATAAATCTTAAGGGTTTTAATTATTAACCTACACATCTAAAGTCCCTAACAGAAATCATATTTTAAACTAATATGTTAGATATATTTTCATTGAATAATATCTAAAAAACTTAGCTTAATTATTCATTTTAATAATTTTGAAAATGTTAATAAAAAAATAAGAAATATTAGATATGTTTTTATCGAATAAAATATAAAAAAATTAGTTTTATTTTTAACGTTTAACTTTAAATTTTAGATTTATAATTTTGGATGTGTTTCAAACATATTTTATATATAAGTTAATAATTTTAGATGTATAATAAATAAAAAAATAACCAATTTTTACAAATGTAAGACCCAGAATTTTTAAATAAATCTTGTTATGAATTAATTTCAATTCATTTAATTCATTAGAAATTTTATCTTCAGAAATTATTTTATTAAAGCTAATTAAATCAAAAATTAAATCAAGTTTTGATAATTAATTAGAATTTTACCTAATATTATCATTTTTGAATTATTATCTATATTTAAATTATAAAATTAGTAGTTACAGAATGACAAGAATATTTATGTGACTTAAATCAAATAATTGATATTTTTATGATTTAATACCTCAAATTTTAGGAATAAAGAAAATTAATTTTATTATCTTATAAATTCAATTAGAGATTTTGATTTTAAACCAATTAGTATTTTAATACAACAAATAATATTTTAAAATAATTTTGAAGATTAAATTAGATTCCAAATTAACACTCTATACCCTAATTTGATTAAAAATAACCAAAATTCCCAAACTCACTCTTCTAACCCTAATGTTATTACATTTTTTCCCTTCCTCCTTATCTCAGCGCCGCCATACCCTTTCCTCAGCTTCAGAAAATCAGGAAAAAGAAAGAAAGGGAAAGAGAGATGGGATCGGAGGAAGAGAAGAGAGAAAGGGAGAAGGGAGAGAGAGGAAGACGGCGCCGTCGCTGTGCCGTCGGGAGGGAGATTCGAGAGAGCGAGCACCGAGTTGAGGGAGCAGAGAAGCCGCGCCGCTGCTGCACCATGCCTCGCGAACCATTATCGCGTCGTGTCTATCGCCGTCCTCGCAGGCTCCTGTCACAGCCACTGTCCCCGCCGCGAAGTCCGTCGCCGTTGCTGCAGCTGTCAACGCCGTCGTCCATGGGTGAGGCAGAGGAGAGAGATCCGGGAGGAAGGGAGGATCGGGACCTGACCAGCCACCGCGCACAGTTGCCGCTCCTATCGCCGGCCATCCTCATCAAATCCGCCGCCTCCGAAGCTTCTGGCCGCGACTTCTGACCGCGCCTCTACCGCCGGAGAGCGCTGCTGCCACCGAAAAACGCCTTTGAAGCCTGTGTATGTTGGAAACTGCCGCCAGAACCCCTGTCTTCTTGGTAAGCACTTTGTTTCTGAAACTTCTTGAAATCAATGTTCCGTTGCAATCTGTTGGAGATTCTGAGATACTGGTACCGTAGGTTTGGATTCCGGTATTTGCGCGTCGAAATTAAGGTTGTTATTGAACCACCGGAGCTTCGGGGAGTGCCGGAGCTGCCGCCTGATCGGTTCAGAGGGTCACTGCTGCTTTGTTTCTCGTGGTGAGGTTATTTGATTCTATTTCAATTTATCGTAAATGTTCCATTACTAATTTCGTTCTGTTCCACTCAATATCAATTTCGCTTTAAATTCCAATTTATGTCAGAAAAGTGTTGTTGCCGCGATTCTTGATGCCGTTGTTGATATTGTCTGAAAATAAACAAGGTTGCTACCGCTGCTGTAAAATTGAAAATAAACAAAAGAGGAATTGATAAGTCTAACTACTGAGCTTTGACTAAATCGAGGTAGGGGTTTTTCTTAAAATCTAATTTACATTACAGAGTTGTGATGAATAGATATTGATGCAAAAAGATATATTTATGTGATTATATTTGTCTTATGGATGTAATAGATTGTTGAACTGGATTATTGGGTGCTTGATTGCTTGAGTGAAGTACGGTTGTTGATAAGAAATGGATTTGAAAAGTTATTTACTTGATTATTATAAAAAGTGATTTTCTTCGTTTGAAGTTAAACCGGTTTGATTTTGAGTCGGTCTGATTTTATAAATAATTTAATATTTGAGCTGGTTTGACTTTAGAAAGAGTTTCATTATTGGAATTGGTCTGATTTGAAAATACTTTGATAATGGAATTGGTTGAATTTTGGAAAGTGTTGAGATTTGGAAATGGTTGAGAAAGGATTTGAGAAATGTTTGAATGGGACCCGAAAAGGGTGGCAGTGTCCGAGTTTTAAAGAAAATGCTGCCGAAATTTTATAAAATTGGAAGCTTTATTTGAAGTAGTTAATTAAAAAGATTTGTTTTTTAAACGTTCTATGCTTCAAGATTGATTTATTTATCAAAGAAAGAATTATGTTTTGAATTAGGACTGTTAATGAATGGGATAGAAAGAAGGATGATGAGAATTGATGAGGATTTTCCTTGAAATATGGTTTTTGAATGAAGTTGGAAATGAGATTTGGATTGATGAATGATTATGATGTTAAGAATGTTGAGATATGATCTTTGAATTATTTATATGGCTTATGAATTTGAAATATCTGAGATACGAGGTTCCCTGGATTAAGTGCCGTGGCTTGCCACCACGTGTACCAGGTTGAAAACTCGATACTCTGTTGACCCTACGATGTAAGTGTGTGACCGGGCACTATATAAATTTCCGGAAATGTTACCCCCATTGAGTAATATTGATTATTTGAGAAAAAGCTATGCATAGACTCTTGGGGATGCACGTCGGGGGACAGTCTAAGTACAATTCAGACTTGTCGGGTTGGCTGGATAACCGACAGATGAGCCTCATTAGCCATAGGACAGGCATGCATCATATGCATTTGTATGCTTTGCTTGAGTTTGAACTTGTTTTGGTTTGCCTAATTGCTAAACTGTTCGTAACTGCTACTTGGACTATTTGCTGTAACTGCTGCCTACTTGTGCTTTTCTTGTCTGTCTTGCCTGTGTTTGTCCTGGCGTGCTACATTTGAGATTGAACTTTGGTGCTATATTAATGATTGTGTTGTTTGATTGCGTGGTTAGTTTCTGATTGAAAGTTTCTTATAAGAAAAGAAAGGTTTCGGATTTCTGAAAGATTAAACATTGTTTCTTTGAAAATGTTTTGAACAATTACCTATTGGTTTTTAAAAGATTCATAAGGCAATGATAATCACTGAGCTTGAAAACAGTTTTCTTATAAAATATCTTCTTATGACAACTTTGAAACTCCGTGGTGAGCCCGTGTGGTTAGGTTCTCCCCCCTACAGCTTTACCTTTTCAGGAACCAGATGAAGAGGCATTAAGGAGTGTTATACTGCGTTTGGTTTATATATTGTTGTATTAATTAGATTATTTTTTTTCCTCATCTTTGTTATTACAAATTTGTAAGAGGGATAGGAGTTGTATGTTTTATATGTATATTATATTATGAGTTATTATGTAAGGAGTTTTGTATATGAATCTATGCCTGCTTGTATTTTTGCTAAGATAAAGTATTTATTTCCGGTTTTTGAAGAAATCAGCGATACAGTGTCGAGTCACAGGCTCCTATTTTAGTATTTAGTATGTAAAGTAGTCGTAATACTTCTTGCTATCAGAGTGGCACAGCCGGAAGCGTGACTTCTGATAGTGAGGGTGTTACATTATGGTATCAGAGCAGTCTTTCCTGTAGAGCCTTGGGAATGGACTGATTATGCTTCAATTGCATACTCTGAGAGTATGTCATGTAGTAGGTCTTGTTTGAATAATGAGAATTAGAGCTTTATGCACATGACGGTCTATTGATTAATGCCATTAGTCTTGCATTGCATAATTCCTGGTATTAAGTTTGGCCGGCTTAACACTAGTGAATTATGTATATGGAAGCACCAATGGGTTATCATAGATAATATGCGAGTCATAGGTAATGCGAATTGCGGGTTTTGGGAACGTTAGGAGTTAATTCTTGAGGTTACTCGGTTAGGTGTCTTGAACTCTGCGAATATCACGTATCTTATTCCTGCTTGGTATGCTCTAAGTTTCTTGTCTGCGATACTTTTCTTGGAAAGTGAACAGATTATCTTTCAATCATACTCTCTTGTTCACGTATGCTTTTGTTTGATCCTAACTACATATGCCTGTTTAAAACTCTCGGTGTATTTACCTTCTTTATTTAGGCACTTCTTTTTGAATCATGTATTTTTTTATATACATTTAAATCTGTTTTGATGCCGGACACCTTTTTAAGTTCATATTTTGAGTCCTTTGTAAATAAATTGTAATTTAGTTTTCCTCTTATTTGATAATAATTACAGCCATTCTTTAAATCTTAACAAAACCGTTTCTGATTTGAAATACACAACCGCTTTTAATTTGATATGTACTTCTTTATATAAATGTTGAAAGTTCCTTATACAGTTTAAAACTAGTTTTTTCCAATACCTTGCCTGTTTCTTTACTGATTTATGGAAATGTATATATACTTCAAATACAATTTGATTTTCTAACAATTTTATTATAGTTTTTACGAATATCCTTATTTGACTATATATTTAGATATTTTTCAAAGAAAGGTTTTTGTCTCTTTCCAGTTGGTTTTGTTTGGTAAGCTTCACCTAATTTATTTTTATTCGAATTTGGTTTAGCATACTATATTATTTATGCAATTGTTGTTCTTACAAAAAAATGTTGGACTCATGTCTTTATTCTTATGAATGGACCAATTTCTTTTTTAAACTTTTTATTTTTGTGGATGTCATATTTAATTCTGTTTTTAACTACTCTTTTATTTTTTTTTAACGTTACCATTAGTCTTAGTTTTCCATTTCTTGTGAAACTCATTCTCATCCGAGTCAACTTTAATTTGTTTCCATCTAATGCACCATTTGTCCTTTTATTTGTCTTTCTTTAGTCAAAGGTTCTTTCTTGAGAATTTTCTATTGATTGAGTTGTCTTCCTGGCACGTTTTGTATTCCTTTAGACCAATTGGAAACTCATTTGATAATCCATACCCAGTGAGTTCTTGTTTGGATTCCCTTAATTTAAAGATCCTTTCTTCCATGGGCTGATTTCGTTTTAAGCACATCGTGATCTTCTTAAATGATACTTGCGAGGGTGTTATTTCAGGTATACTTTCAGAATTTTGTTTTGAACCATTTTTGAAAAAGTTTTGAATTCTTTTGAAGAAATTTAAGTTTTGAATCAACTTTTTAAGTTGTTAAGTTTCTTCTTAAGCTTTTCGTTTCTATGAGTGACATGCTTTATGAATCCTAATTGAAATCCTTCGATTTAAGTTTTTTTCTTAAAATGAGTTAGTTTCCTTTTTAGCACATCTTAATATTATTGAACATCCTTATAAAGTTGTGACTTCAAGTATATTATTGAAGTTTTGATTTAAACCTTTTTAAACAAGTTTCGATTTATTTTTATGCAAAGTTGTCCCTGACTAGAATTGCTTTACTTGAGCAGTGCCTCTCTTTGGTGTGATTTGAACTTGTTTTGGGGCGATACATCTATTGAAGTTTTAATAAAATCGTTTTCAATTTAGCTTACAGTCCTTTACCTTATAATCTGAAAATTTCTATGTGATTTAAACCTGTTTGATTGTAATGCATCATCTTTTCTTTTATGAGTAAAACTTTATCTCGGATTTTCTTCCAACAGGATTATAGTTTTCATACATGCTTAAAAAAGAAGAGAAAATACAATTTTGCTCTTAGCCAAATTAATTTTTCCATTTACAAAGTTTGTGTAATCTATTTCCACTTGAATTTATATTGAAATAATGCCACATTTACATTTTTATTACTCTTTTGAAGGATGTTTGTTACCCATTTTCTCTTTTAGAACATGAAATGATTTCCCCTTAAGTTTCCATTCTTTACGAACAATGCATTTGAAAATATTTTTAACCATACTCTTGAGTTCTATAAACTTTGTCTTTGGTTTGGATATACTTCTTCTGCAAACCTCATATTTACTTGACTCAGCTTGAATTCGTTTCAAAATGCTGCATTGTTTTTCATCTTATTGGTCTTATCAAATTCCTTCGATTCAAGAGTTACCCTTAAAGATATTAGTTGACTCTCTTTCCAGCACTCTTTATTACTTGTTCATCCTTGTTTACTTGTGATTTCAGCAATTCTTTCAAATTTTCGCGAACACGGTTCTTGTCGCTTTTCTTCCTTTTCTATGGTCTACTATCCTTCTGAGTATACTCGAGATTAGTTTTGGCATCTTGTGTGACCATTAGACTTAGTAAACGACACATTAGTCCTTTAGGACACGTTTAGTTAATGCAATAGGTGAAACTCATAAGTGTACGACATCACAGGGAGTTGTGAAACCTTGTTTTACGTGAAAGAGTTTTGTTGTTGTGGGACTTATAACCAGTAGTAAGGATTGCAAAGTGTTTAACAAAGTTGAGAACTTTCGGATGAGTTGCTCAATGAAGTACGGTTAAGAATGGTGGAGATAAATTATGTTGAAGTTTGAATAATTGAATCCCTAAAGTTGATATAAGATCAGTATGTGGACGTTAAGCACATCATTTTAACCCCAACTTGTGTTATAACCTTTTGCTGCATTGCTTTACCATCACATGTTTGAAACATATCATCTTGTACATCAAGCCTATCTTGTAACTTCTGTTTCGCATCACACTTATATCCTTTATAACTTTATGCCATACGAAAATTCTGGTATTTGAAACTATATGAATATATATACTGAGAACTTTTTACCTTTTCTTTAAATAAGTTCAAGAGTGAAGTAATATGAAATCTCTTTTATTTTGTATCAATTTTCGAGGACGAAAATTTTATAAGGTGAGAAGGATGTAAGACCCAGAATTTTCAAATAAATCTTGTTATGAATTAATTTCAACTCATTTAATTCATTAGAAATTTTATCTTCAGAAATTATTTTATTAAAGCTAATTAAATCAAAAATTAAATCAAGTTTTGATAATTAATTAAAATTTTACCTAATATTATCATTTTTGAATTATTATCTATATTTAAATTATAAAATTAGTAGTTACAGAATGACAAAAATATTTATGTGAATTAAATCAAATAATTGATATTTTTATGATTTAATACCTCAAATTTTAGGAATAAAGAAAATTAATTTTATTATCTTGTAAATTCAATTAGAGATTTTGATTTTAAACCAATTAGTATTTTAATACAACAAATAATATTTTAAAATAATTTTAAAGATTAAATTAGATTCCAAATTAACACTCTATACCCTAATTTGATTAAAAATAACCAAAATTCTCAGACTCACTCTTCTAACCCTAATGTTATTACATTTTTCCCCTTCCTCCTTATTTCAGCACCGCCATACCCTTTCCTCAGCTTCAGAAAATCAGGAAAAAGAAAGAAAGGGAAAGAAAGATGGGATCGGAGGAAGAGAAGAGAGAAAGGGAGAAGGGAGAGAGAGGGAGACGGCGCCATCGCTGTGCCGTCGGAAGGGAGATTCGAGAGAGCGAGCACCGAGTTGAGGGAGCAGAGAAGCCGCGCCGCCGCTGCACCATGCCTCGCGAACCATTGCCGCGTCGTGTCTATCGCCGTCCTCGCAGGCTCCTGTCACAGCCACTGTCCCTGCCGCGAAGTCCGTCGCCGTTGCTGCAGCTGTCAGCGCCGTCGTCCATGGGTGAGGCAGAGGAGAGAGATCCGGGAGGAAGGGAGGATCGGGACCTGTCCAGCCACCGCGCACAGTTGCCGCTCCTATCGCCGGCCATCCTCATCAAATCCGCCGCCTCCGAAGCTTCTGGCCGCGACTTCTGACTGCGCCTCTACCGCCGGAGAGCGCTGCTGCCACCGAAAACCGCCTTTGAAGCCTGTGTATGTTGGAAACTGCCGCCAGAACCCCTATCTTCTTGGTAAGCACTTTGTTTCTGAAACTTCTTGAAATCAATGTTCCGTTGCAATCTGTTGGAGATTCTGAGATACTGGTACCGTAGGTTTGGATTCCGGTATTTGCGCGTCGAAATTAAGGTTGTTATTGAACCACCGGAGCTTCGGGGAGTGCCGGAGCTGCCGCCTGATCGGTTCAGAGGGTCACTGCTGCTTTGTTTCTCGTGGTGAGGTTATTTGATTCTATTTCAATTTATCGTAAATGTTCCATTACTAATTTCGTTCTGTTCCACTCAATATCAATTTCGCTTTAAATTCCAATTTATGTCAGAAAAGTGTTGTTGCCGCGATTCTTGATGCCGTTGTTGATATTGTCTGAAAATAAACAAGGTTGCTACCGCTGCTGTAAAATTGAAAATAAACAAAAGAGGAATTGATGAGTCTAACTACTGAGCTTTGACTAAATCGAGGTAGGGGTTTTTCTTAAAATCTAATTTACATTACAGAGTTGTGATGAATAGATATTGATGCAAAAAGATATATTTATGTGATTATATTTGTCTTATGGATGTAATAGATTGTTGAACTGGATTATTGGGTGCTTGATTGCTTGAGTGAAGTACGGTTGTTGATAAGAAATGGATTTGAAAAGTTATTTACTTGATTATTATAAAAAGTGATTTTCTTCGTTTGAAGTTAAACCGGTTTGATTTTGAGTCGGTCTGATTTTATAAATAATTTAATATTTGAGCTGGTTTGACTTTAGAAAGAGTTTCATTATTGGAATTGGTCTGATTTGAAAATACTTTGATAATGGAATTGGTTGAATTTTGGAAAGTGTTGAGATTTGGAAATGGTTGAGAAAGGATTTGAGAAATGTTTGAATGGGACCCGAAAAGGGTGGCAGTGTCCGAGTTTTAAAGAAAATGCTGCCGAAATTTTATAAAATTGGAAGCTTTATTTGAAGTAGTTAATTAAAAAGATTTGTTTTTTAAACGTTCTATGCTTCAAGATTGATTTATTTATCAAAGAAAGAATTATGTTTTGAATTAGGACTGTTAATGAATGGGATAGAAAGAAGGATGATGAGAATTGATGAGGATTTTTCTTGAAATATGGTTTTTGAATGAAGTTGGAAATGAGATTTGGATTAATGAATGATTATGATGTTAAGAATGTTGAGATATGATCTTTGAATTATTTATATGGCTTATGAATTTGAAATATCTGAGATACGAGGTTCCCTGGATTAAGTGCCGTGGCTTGCCACCACGTGTACCAGGTTGAAAACTCGATACTCTGTTGACCCTACGATGTAAGTGTGTGACCGAGCACTATATAAATTCCCGGGAATGTTACCCCCATTGAGTAATATTGATTATTTGAGAAAAAGCTATGCATAGACTTTTGGGGATGCACGTCGGGGGACAGTCTAAGTACAATTCAGACTTGTCGGGTTGGCTGGATAACCGACAGATGAGCCTCATTAGCCATAGGACAGGCATGCATCATATGCATTTGTATGCTTTGCTTGAGTTTGAACTTGTTTTGGTTTGCCTAATTGCTAAACTATTCGTAACTGCTACTTGGACTATTTGCTGTAACTGCTGCCTACTTGTGCTTTTCTTGTCTGTCTTGCCTGTGTTTGTCCTGGCGTGCTACATTTGAGATTGAACTTTGGTGCTATATTAATGATTGTGTTGTTTGATTGCGTGGTTGGTTTCTGATTGAAAGTTTCTTATAAGAAAGGAAAGGTTTCGGATTTCTGAAAGATTAAACATTGTTTCTTTGAAAATGTTTTGAACAATTACCTATTGGTTTTTAAAAGATTCATAAGGCAATGATAATCACTGAGCTTGAAAACAGTTTTCTTATAAAATATCTTCTTATGACAACTTTAAAACTCCGTGGTGAGACCGTGTGGTTAGGTTCTCACCCCCTACAACTTTACCTTTTCAGGAACCAGATGAAGAAGCATTAAGGAGTGTTATACTGCGTTTGATTTATATATTGTTATATTAATTAGATTATTTTTTTCCCTCGTCTTTGTTATTACAAATTTGTAAGAGGGATAGGAGTTGTATGTTTTATATGTATATTATATTATGAGTTATTATGTAAGGAGTTTTGTATATGAATCTATGCCTGCTTGTATTTTTGCTAAAATAAAGTATTTATTTCCGGTTTTTGAAGAAATAAGCGATACAGTGTCGAGTCACAGGCTCCTATTTTAGTATTTAGTATGTAAAGTAGTCGTAATACTTCTTGCTATCAGAGTGGCGCAGCCGGAAGCGTGACTTCTGATAGTGAGGATGTTACAACAAACATACATTTTAATAATTTTAAAAGCATTAATGTTCAAATAAGTAACTATAAAATTCAACAAATAATAAAAAATAAAAAATATTAGATGAGTTTTTATTGAATAAGATATAAAAAAATTAATTTTATATTTAACGTTTAAATTTAAATTTTTTATTTATGATTTTGGATGTGTTTCAGAAATATTTTATCTATCACTTAATAATTTTAGATGTGTTACAATTGAAAACAAAAACAAATTTTTACAAACATACATTTTAATACTTTTAAAAGCATTAATATTCAAATAAGTAACGAAAAAATCTAACTATTAAAAAAAAGAGAAATATTAGATGAGTTTTTATCGAATAAGATATAAAAAATTAATTTTATTTTTAATGTTTAAATTTAAATTTTAGATTTATGATTTTGGATGTGTTTCAAAAATATTTTCTGTATAACTTAATAATTTTAGATGTGTTATAATTGAAAAAAATAATTTTTAGGAACATACATTTTAATAATTTTAAAAGGTAATGAAAAAATCCAACTAATAATTAAAAAAATTGTTGAAAACTATAAACCTTTATCAAATTTTTATTTGTTATCTTTTTTTCTTTCGAATATCTGTCATTGCTCTTTTATTTATCTTTAATTCAGTTTAATTATTTTTTGTTGGTGGTCATCTCTAATCATTCTAGAGATAAATATTAAAAAATAAAAAAAGAAAGAAAATAAGAGTAAAAAAGAAGAAAAGAATATTGATGTATAAACTGATAATTCATTTTTTGTTTAATTCAAAAATTGATATAATCTTATTAAAATTTCATTCGACAATGATGATGAATGAGTTTTGAGTTAGCATGCAAGTCACTCAAAATAGGAAGAAAATAGCACGACTCATCTAATAATAATAATAATAATAATAATAATAATAATAATTTTTTTGAAAGATTTAGATAATATTGATAAAAATATTCAGAGAGAGGATCAAAATGACAAAAATATTTCTAAAAATATAAAAATATGATAATACTATTCAAATATAAGATAATATTCTCAAAAAAATTTTAGAGATCAAATTTTAATATAATTTATTATAAAATATAATTAAAAAAATAAGTTATTTTTATTTTTAAAATTTGATATTTTATGTTAAGTGAATTGTTTTACAATATCTTTTTGTGAATAGCTGAAAATTAAAAAGAATGTATGAAAGTCAAATTTTACTTCAAAATTTAGCACGTATCTTTTAAGTAATTATCAGCATATATATTTCTACAAAAATTTAGATTAAATATATATATTTTTTCAAATCATAATTCTTTTGATTCTTATAGAAAATGATTTTTTTATTATTTTTATCACTTTTTAATTTTTTTTAAAAGTGTTTTATTTTATTTTGATCTTTCACGGATATTTTTATTAGAGCTAAAATCTTTTAGTAATATTTTTTTATACTCTAATTTAAATGTCAACACAATGTCATGTTAATAAAATAAAATAAAAGCTACTCGGTAAAACTACAACAACAGTTCGAATAACCAACAAAAGGTGCTCTTCAAGTACTCATGAAAAATTCCATTGTTTTATTGATTTTCCCGTGGAATAATTTTACCATTACAAATATAATTAATAATTTAATCATTAAATTATATTATATAATCTTGATCATCAAATTCATTAAATTTCAACAAATTTAAACGTTCATAAATATGTGAGTAAAGTATCAACCCAATTCCTATATTCTTTATATACATAACATAGATTAAAAATTTAAAAATGATATAATATCAAATAATATTATTAATAATTTTATTAATTATATATATATATATATATATATATATATATATATATATATATATATTATGATGAAATATTTCAATTTGATAGTAGTTTAATCAGAAAAATCATGATGTATAAGATATTATTCAACGATTTAAATAATAAAAAAGGCTTACTCTTAGACTCACCGTGTGTATAACACTAAGGATAATTTTAATTGGGCTAGAAATTGATATATGAATTTAATTTTTATACATGGTGAGTCTAAAGAAATTTTATATAAATAAACTACAGTATAAAATGCGTGAATTTTGTTTTAAATTTAGTCGTTTATGCATTGCCATGAAAAGTTACATGCTTAAATTTATTTTTTTTTTCTCACTCTCGTATATGCCAACTTCTCTTACTAGATAGCTTTACATATATCATTTCTCCTATTATTCTAGTGGTGGTTATATATTTTTGAGTAAATAAAAGATAAATTTTTAATCAAAATTAATTACTTATATTATATTTGATTGTTGAAAATTAAATATTTATTTGTTTTATATTTTTAATGGTATTTAAAATATTCAATCATAATACATGTACATTAAAATTAAGTATAAAATCAGTTATCGACATATATAAAATACATATCAAAATATAAAAAACATGTTAAAAATAAGTTAAACAACACATATATTTATATACAATACATAATAATTGATTTGATAAATGAATTTTTTGTACATATATCATTTTTGTAAAATGTTTTAGCAGAGACAAAAAGGATCGCAAAAGAAAGAAATATTAGTAAATATTTGAAAAAAAAGTCCAATCATAAATATCAACTAAGAATCTAGCAAACGCAAGGGATGACATGTGAAATATTTACTACTTTTAGGAGACTTTTTTTTCTTTCTTGATCTTTTCTATCATCATTTAAGTCTTCCGAATATTATTTTAGTAAAAAAAAAATTTTAAGTCAACAATTTTAATTTATATTAATTAATATTTTTAGTCAGTAATTTAACATCATATTTTAGTCAATATTTTTAAATATTACTGACTAACTAGTGATTAAAAATAATAAATTGTGCTAATAGTATAGTATTTGTTATTTTAGTAATTGGACAAGAAGGAGATGCATGGCTGCTCCTATTCAAAATGATACAACCAATTGGAGTTGAAGAAGGGAAAGAGATGTACATACATGGATAAATAAATGTGTGGACGTGGAGGATCACTTTGTGAGTTGTGACAACAACTCGGAATTGAAAGCGGTGGAATTTTTTAAATCTAATAATTGGCAGCTATTTTGCACTTTTGTGCCCATGAAATTCTGACTCTTTCTAACTTCTTTATAATACTAGTCTCTCTGCACAACAATTATAACTAACCATATAGCATTGTTGATTGATATATGATTGATTATGTACGTTGTGGTTGTGACTTTTGAGTTCGTTTTCTGTGGTCATCATTTTTGGTGATACATACATTGCAGCAAGGCCAAATGAATATAATAATGCAATGCACGTAAGTCAATAGGGAATGTACATGCTTTTACGTCCATATTGGATTCATCCACGTTATTTAGGTCCACCATGCTCCAATTATTCAGGGCAATGCAAAAATAACTGAAAATTAATGCGTCATTACCCAACCGAAAAAACAAACAAAACAATGAGGGCTAACTTATTTATTAGAATGTATTTTAGATACTCAAAAATTAAGACACAATGACTAAAGACAGGACACCTTAATTCATGTCATGTATACTCGAAATACTTCCTATTGGTTAATTCATATAAGCCCACGATGCTTTTTTTCGCAATGCTTGATTAATGCAAAACCACACGAAGAGACGAATCTTCTAAGGAACACACAACTTCCATGTTCAAATCCAATTATTAAAAACATACATAGGATTATATCTAGCCAATGCAAAAACCAAGAATAACCTTCGTTGGCCTAGTAAATGTGAGATGACGATTGAGACTAGCATCACCCAAGATAATATTGTTTTTATGAGATTAGTTGTCCGTTAATGCAATACAATTGTGTGGCAATACTTTTTAGATTTATTTGATTTTTTTTATAAGTCTTTTTTTTTTTTTTTTTATCTTATGGGTTTTTTTTTTTACATTTATCAAGAATCGAACTCTAAATTTTTTGGATATAAATTTCTAATATCATATCATATCATGATACCCAGTGATAAATTCATAAAATTTTGACAGTGACGACAAAATATATATAATATAATAATAATTTTTGTAATAAAAATATTATGTGAACATAAAAATCAGTTATCAAATTATTCATTAACCATTATGTATTTATGTATAAATATATATGTTGTTTAATTTATTTTCAATGTATATTTTATACTTCAATATGTATTATATACGAGTGGTTATTTTTTTTGTATATATAGCATGATTATTGTTATTATTATATTTTATTATTATAAAATATAATTAGTCTTCGAAATATCCAATTTACAAATTAAAACACTAAAATAGTAATTTAAATAATAATAAATAATTTAAAATTTTATTTTATAGGTTTTATATTTTGAAAAAATTGAGTAATTTTTTTCTTAACAATACAATCAAAAAAAATATATATATATATAAACAAATATTTAGAAATTTACTTCTTATACAATTAGAAGCCAATTTTTACTGATATTTATAGTAGAGAAAGTTATTTTAAATAATTCAATCACTATAAGAAAAACTAAAGCTAATTTAAAAAGAAGATAAATAATACCCTTTTGAGTCGATTTTTAGGAAAAACACCAAACTCATTTAAATTGATAATTGATAATTTTAATAGACATCTAATATAAAATTCTTAAATTGATTATTAAGTACCAAAAATTGAATAAAAAATTAGTAGAGATCAAATTCAATAATTTATTGAGGATAAATAAATATTATTATACTATTGAAAAAATTTCAAATTATAGTGAGACACTTGCCTCATAACAATGTACATATAAATATGTTTCCGATGATGCTATTTTTTTCAAAAACTTAAGTTGATAAGAGAATAATAATACATATAAATATGTATTATTATTAGAAAATTTTAACTTTTCCATTTTAAGAACTCAAACCCGAGATAACTTCATGTATATTAAAAATTATTCACTAAATATTTATGTATATTTATATATATTTACATATATTTATTTACATATTTATTTATTTAAATAATTTATTATCAAATTAATTAAATCTATCATATAATAGAAGAATCAAACTTACAATAACGAATAATCAAACATATTTACAATAATATAATAAAAAACTTATGAAATACTAAATACGTAAATACATATTTTAATTTTATACACGATAATTGAGTGGTGGCTAATATTTTTTTATACCTAGTATAGCATGATTGTTAAAATCTATCTCATCGACCAATCTTATTGTTATTAGGTCTTTCGATGCCTAGGTATATATTACTACCTTTTTTGTCATGCATGAGCGAGTCTTGAGTTAGAATGTTCATGGTATTGGAATAATGTCTTCATTTCTTTATTGAAAATGTTGAACAGTTAGTACATGCAATAAATTATAAAATAAACAATCATAATAATAAGTTTAATTTAGAGTTTTCCAGCATTATAAAATGGCCATCTTCCTTCCAAGGAGCAATTTCAAGCCACAAGTTTTCCTACTTCTTAAAATTATTAAAGTCAAAAAGAGCACCTATATACTTACAAAGAGTATGAGTTTGTTCTCAGAATAACAATAAAAAAAACGTGAGTTTATAGTTTTTAAGTGCATGGTTTATTGACATTTCTCTCATGTGCGATATTATTACATCATGATTACGGCTACTTTATTCCAACATTCTATATATCTAAGAAATAATCGTATTGAGCACATTTGAAAGCTAAGCTAATTAACATTCTATTGTCATTAACTATCACAAATATATTGTTGACTAACTAGTTACGTTATTAATTAATTAAGCTTAAGTAGTAGTTTATGATTTAACATTTAATTTCTATGATCTCACGTACATATATATTACATCATGATGACGGTCTATATACTTTCAACTCTATCTAAGAAAATTTTATTGACGCAAAACTGAACTTCTGATTCGTTGGCTGTGTCAGCTATACGTAACTTGGTAGGTATATAGACTTATTATAAACTTTATGAAGGTAATTGTGGTTAGTCACTTATTATAACAATACTAAGATATAGATAATAGAAACTAAGTCACAAAAAATTATCTAAAGCTAAGTATTCTTGTTGGTACACTTATATTAACAACTTACGCTCTTATTATTTTATTAGCTTCAACATATGCTGGCAACCTATGCACGAGTACTCTTCTTCAACTCGCTCATTTTTTTATTTTGTGATTAATTAATTAGTAGCATCTATCTACCTAGTATCTATTTTGTTAAATTTTGTAGCTATTACCTGTGTGATTAATAAAGGGAATCAAAACTGAGAAACGAAAAATACAAACTCATGTAGCATAACATGTTTTATGACATCAATCATATGCAATAATAGTTCATAGTTATTATTATTTAACATGATGTGATAGTGTAATTATGGAAGGAAAATGTTATATGCATCACTTTTATTTTTATATAATATTTTTTAATTATTTGAAGTAAAAGTTAAGAATTGTGAAAATGCAAAAGAAATTATTTTTTGATATGAAAGAGAAAAGTGTACACTCAAAATATATTAAAAAAATACAAATATAATTTCTCTTAAAATAAAACCTTTACTCCTTAACTTGTTTACATGTTTACCCCTAATGTTATAGGAACGCGAGGCAATGATTAGCCAATTGATGGGGTTGGAAGTTGGAACTTGTACGAGCAAGTTGTCCTAGGATTATACTGTAAATAAAATAAGATAAATTCAAAATTTTAAAACTAAACAAGAAAATACAACATTTGATAGTAAAAGAAAAATGATTAGGAAAATATATCATTACTTCATTCATCATACATCCAAATCCAAGCATGACTACAACTCTTAAATTAAAGAGAAGAATAAAATAGCTATTTAACACTTTAATGATATGCACGGCAGCAATTTAGCTTGTTTATTTCCTAAGATTTATAATCATTCATCAACCTCACATAAAGACAATTGTATATAAATCTTTACCTTGTCATATTAGGATAACATGTAAATCCCAACTCATTTAGAGTATCTAGCATAATAACGAGTGATCTTTATATTTAATTATTATTTTCAGTATCTTAAAGGTGGAAATTCAGGTGCAGTCGACTTCACGTGAAGTTGAAAATTTGGTCAAATCGGTCAAATCATCTAACAACTCTCAGCAATCAATTTCACGTGAAGTCGACTGCACCTAAATTTTCACCATCTTTAAAACATACCTAGGGCAGGTTTAGAAGTTCACATACATTTTTTTTTTAATTTTTTGCGATATTCCCTAGCCTAAGTTGGCTACGAGTTCACGTATATTTTAATCAAATTGGGTTCCAATACCATATGATTCTAAAATAGCTATATCAACTAATTCAAATTTTTTTTGGTTACCCACGATATCCTCTAATTCAACAGGTCTTGAACTCCATTTAAAAATCTACCACTGACCAATGAGTTGCTGCATGCACAAAACGAAATTCAAATTTTCAATACTTACTTAAGCAAATGAGTGAGCTAATCACTCAACCAACTCAAGTTGGTTAATTCAAATTTATTTAAAGCATATTCATATGAAAAATCATTTCGGACTCTGAAGACGTATCGCTTGACGGCTTGAGTACTCTACTACTCTCCAAAAGAAAGATTTAATTAGTTCTTTATCAATACTAAAACAACAAAATCTACCCTACTAAATGATGTCAATTACATGGATCAAACAATGTCTTTTGATCTCTTTTGACTGTGAAAAGTCTTCTTATGTCTTCCTGGTTCTTTATCAATAAATTTAACAAAATTTACATAAAACATAAGGATACCAACTTAGTTGTTAATTCATCAGTGAGCAAAGCCTTAATATAAACTAACGTCAATATTGATCAAAATTCAAAAGACATGTAAACATTCAGATATAGAAACACCATCAAAACTTTTCATCCCTAAAAAGGATATCTAGCTTTCAACATGTTTGTACAAGATATCAACCACCCACGGAACATTTTACCAGACAACTATCTTATTCAGTAATCTAAACATATTGTAACAAACAAAAATGTAAATATCAGCATATCCAAAAAAATAATAAATAATAATAAATAAAAAAAGGTTGGAGAATTCCGTATGAAAATTTACAGAAGATACACATCATTTTTCCTCCAAACGCCGTAGCATTGACTCCGCAAAGTTCTGTTGCCTGCAAGTGCATGATTAATCATTAAATCAAGCAAGATGAATCATCCTAATAAATTCATATCTTACACAGCTGAAAAGCTTGTTAACTTTTTACACAAAACTAGTTGGATCAAAAGTTGATATGTTGTATAAATCATATGAAATCTTACATTAATCTGACATCGCTTAATACACTTTTTACAGCAAAATAACAAAGATCATTAAGAAGATAAACTATTTTGGAGCCTTACTATTGTACTTAACAATTGTATTTTAAAATGTAACAACGTGAAATGAAATATTGTTAACCCAAACTTAGATTAAAATTCGAAAGAACAGCAGAGGAATGCTTCAACTATCAGAAACTAATAAGCAAAACCAAAAGTAACTTGAAACTTGTAATATCCAACATATGACACCTATGTCAGAGGCCATATATGCTAACATAGTTGAACCAAGAAAATTAGGAAATCATTTGTCCAGAAAAAGGAAGGAAATTAGAAAACATTACTTACTTTCGTTCTCTATGCTTCGGGCTAGGACGAGAATACTTCAGGTATCCATCCCATGGAACCTTTTTAAGGCCAGCACGATGTGAGATTATGTCTCTTACCCTGCATCATCATTAACATAATAGATGATTTCAACAGCTACATCAGTCAAAAGTACCTCTGCATAAAATCTGGATTGAGAAACTTTACCTCTCTGCAAACTCAATGGGTGTTTCTCCAGGCTTCAGATTTTGTGGCTCCAAGTACCAAACATCACAAACAACAGCCCATGATGTCATTAGCTGCAACAAATGCTTAGTGAAAGATTGTCTGCAAAGTCATCAAAAGTGAAACCTCAATCACAGCAATAAAACAGAGCAATAATAATAATAAACATGGGAGAAGCATCTGCTTACTTTCGACTATTCCAAAAAGCATCAACAAAAATTTTATTATACTTTATTGCAACTGGGCAAACTGTGCATCCAAGTTCGAAGGCACCCTAAAAATAATTAGAAAAACTTGCAGACTTCAACTATAATTTCATGAGTATAGGAACACAATAAAATGGGGAAGAAGGGGGGGGGGGGGGGGGGAAGCTATTCCTTAAGATAGGGGAATATAAGGGCATTTCTAACGTAAAAAATTTACGTACCTTTTTGAACATAACTGTATAGTGATTATTTACGCAAGTCCCTTCAGGAAATATGAGAAGAGGGTTATTGTCAGCTCCCTGGACATGTTCCCTCAATCTGAAACATAAAATGTCGTGTAAGCAAAAAGGTAATGGATTTGAGATATATTTTTCCTGACATCTTCAAGTATACTCTGTTACTCACTTCCTCGCCACAATTTCTCGATCCTTTGCCTCTGTACGATTGAACCAAATACATCCTACGCTCTCCAAAATGGTACTCTGCAATAGTCCTGAGCAAAAACTGATTTTGAGTATATTTCATAAATGAATTATTGTCGAGATAAATTATGATATTTTTTCAAAATTATCAAGCTATAATTTTCCTTAAATCATCCTGGTTGTTCGTCATATACCCTACTCTTCTGATAACTATTTAAACTGAGCCGGTGATAAATAGCTCTAACATGACATTTTTTAATAAGAAGAAATTCATTAAGATGAGGAGAAGGATACTACAAATAGGGGGATATAGGATCCCCTATACTAAAGCAAAAAACAAAAACCAAAACATTTATCTATAAAGTATAGCTTTCCACTCTCTCAACATGTCTGAGAGGGGAAGTGCCCTATAAAGATCACAACCTTTAAACCAACTAGATGCTAGGTGTCTAATTCTGTCCCATAAAACATGCTGAGCTCTAACATAACATTTTAACTCTCAGATATGGTGCAAACTATCCAATCTCTTAGAAGCTAAACCCTTGTGTTCATAAAAACTTCAAGATAGTAAGTGTTTAATACATGAAGCTGTTTGCTAATCATGAAGACATAAGTCCTGCTTTCTTTCAGAGCTCTATATGCTTACCAACCCATCCAGGATGCTTCTGCATAATAACAGCAAATGCTGTCATCTGTTCTAAGATAATGAAATCAATCATGGAAGTATGGTTGGCCACAAAAACCTGTTGAACAAATGAAGGTAAAACCTCAGAAGAGTAATAACTAAGATCTCCTATTTGAACGCATGGATCAGGATCACATGTCAGAATTAATAAAGTTAGACAAACCTGTTTCGGTCGCCTGCTAGGCCTTGGCCCATGGTACTTGACAACCCCAGTCCAAGATGCAACAAAGAAACTACACATCATCTCCACCAACGATCTCTGAAGAAAATGGCCAATTACAAATTAATTCGACAAACAGAAAGGTCAGTTTGCCAGAGTTGTACCCAACAAAGGCGGAAAAGAAAGAGAACAGAAGTTGCTAGATTGCGTTTTAGATAGTTTGATTAGGACAAACAAATTCAAAGATATCTTTTGTATTTCATGATGTAGAAATGGTCATTGACTGTACTTTTAGTAGTTCACAAAAAAGGAAAAGAGAAATCTATGTTACAAGGAAAAAATATGAATTGCAAAAATGGCATGCAGGAACTTATAATTTGAATATGCACCTCAATATTTCTCCTCAACTTGTCTTGTCCCTTCAATAGGAGGTGCACTGGAATGAAGGATGAAAGAAATATTATCCATCCTATTGTTAGCACCAGAATCCTGAGAGTTTAATGATGATTGGATGATAAGTAAAGGAACTCTTAATATTAAGAGCATAAAACATAGAAATAAACAGGCTAAATACAAAGGGTAATTTACATATACAGAAAATTGAGAAATTCAAATCATATCCTTATATTTATATTTTCTTAATGGACAGTCAATTCAGTGCCTAACTCCACACTGAAAGGGAAAAGAAGTTAGCATCCAAAATTTAGCCAGGTAGTCTATATAATAGTCAGGTTTCAAAGTTACCATATAAAGCATAACATAATTTAAGTGAATCTGACCAACCTTGCCGGAAACAGAATCAAATATCGAAATACAACTCCACAACACCACAAAGGGAATAAATAAACATTCCAGTTCCATGGTTCAGGAGGATTTGACTTGAAACATCTTGTGAATGAGTCCTATTATATGAACAACAAAAAATAAAATTAAAAAATCATGAGATTTAACATTTAAAATATCACTTTGCAAATTCACAGCTAAACTGTAAACAAACATGAGAACCAAACATAAAAAAATTCTCATAAGAGAGTAAATGAACTTTGTGCCAGCAGGGTAGTATATTTGACATTAAGTTCTGACCATACTAATGTAATGATTGGTTCTGCGGAAAATAATTATTCAATCAATACAAAAAGAAAGAAAACAGAGAATTAAAAGGATAAAAGCTTACATCTACAATAGCACCAGCTGCCTCAGATAAAGTAGGAGAAATATCGAGCAAATCATGCCTGAGAAGGTTTTCCAGAAGAGAACAAGATAAGTAACATTAAAATGTAAAATAGCATCAAAATCTGTGTTCCCCGAAAAGATCAAATGAACAAAAAGCTGCACTCTTCATCCCAATTTTTTCTGTGTACTAAATATAGCGTGAGCAAGAAATTAAAACAAGAAAGCATACAGGCGAAGCTTTCCATGAGGTTCTTGTTGAATGGAGGATCCTGTTGGCAGGTAATCTTCGATGTTGGGTCGATCAAGATCCAATTCAGAACTAGAAGACTTGAGTGTCCCAGTGGTAGTCATCAGTTCTAAGTTCTTCTTTCTGCCGGTGAATTCTCAACGTGAAAGATGTCAACTGTGGTTAAATACTTATATACTTTGGTTCCTGAAATCAACACAATTGCCACTTTAGTTACTAAAAGTTAGTTGTTTCAATCAGATCCTTAAAGAAGTGATAGAAATTTTTGTCAGGTATAAATTCTAAATGGAAGTAACCAGCAATTTCACATGCAGAGAGAAAAATATGTTGCAACATGATAGCGACAAAAGAGAAAGCATGCAGTAAGGCTTCCATTTTCAAATTCAAGATAGTAACAAGCTTGAAGCAGCCCAGCCATGAGCAGAACACCAGAAAAGTCAAATAGGTAATTCTATCCAATATCAAATTGCAGGAGAAAAAGTATAAAAACACATGAACCCCTTGGCATCACCAATCTATGGTTCAACCAACTCCAAAATACACAGGTTAGCATCCATTTGGAAAGTCAATTCCGGAGAGAATTGAATTCAATTCCATGATTTGGCATGACTACTCAATGAATTAAATATTTTAATTTGATAATTTTATCCTTTATTAACAGAACTTTATCTTTTAACTACACACTCAACTATTTATCAAATAAAATAATATAATCAAAAGACACTTACATCACTAAATCAGGAGGCTTCTAATTAACAGTAAAAATATATAGTATAGTATGTTCACATGCACAAGTTAATGGTTACTTGGTTATTAGGCTTGAGTACGCTTGAGTACAAGCCATCTCAATTCTCAAACATACAAGGAGTAAGACATCATAAGGAATTACCCATAGATGAAGAAGGTATATAGCAAAATAATAAAGCTTAGTTCAAATACTAACAGTAATTCCAGCCTGAATCAAGAAATAGGTCGCTATCAATCTATCATATTCACAACTGTACAATTGAACACACAATTCCTAAGGCGTAAGAGTATGAAACATGAATAACACTCTAGAGTCATTCATTTCCCACAAGACATACACCAACACATAATAGAGGAAAAGCAGTACATATAACACAAGAAAGCAGTAGAAAAATCAACAGCAGGGAAGAGAGTACAAAACTCAAAATAGGGAGGATCAACGTCTTCTGTTAAACCTTTGGAACAAATGAGAGAGAAAGGGTTGAGAATCAAGATAAATTAGGGATATTGTTTGGTACAATTAATTTTGTGGTAACTGATAAGGATATTATTTATTGGTATATCAACTTTTATGAATAAATCCATGATAATTTAATTCTCACTCAGATTAAAATCGATAACATTATTTGTTCCAGAGAAGAATCATAAATTGAATTCAATTCTATATTTGTAAGAAATTTATTCTTAATGAATGCTTGAATGAATCTCTACTCTCCCAAAGAGCTTCAACGGTGTCACAGAATCCCCCTTCATAATAAGAGTTCCAGCAATCAATTTACTTAGTTACTTATAAAAAGAGAAACAAATCCAGAAAAAAAAAAAAGAATCAGTCAGGCATTTAATCAAACAGGTGGAATCATACACAGAAATGAGAAGAGAAACATCAGATTCCAAAAAAGCATCGCGATTCACGAATCGTTAATTTCAGATCTTGTAAAGAACGCAATCATTTGATAAAAATCAGTTAGCTTTGCATGTATCAAATTGACAACAATTATAACAATGATTGAGCAGCGGAGCAAAAAAAAGTACAAGAACCAGATTGCGATTGAAATTGAGATTGAGGAATAAGCTAACCTTGAAAAGAGTAAGTTGAAACTTGTATCAAATTGACAACAATTATAACAATGATTGAGCAGCGGAGCAAAAGAAAGTACAAGAACCAGATTAAGATTGAAATTGAGATTGAGGAATAAGCTAACCTTGAAAAGAGTAAGTTGAAACTTGTATCAAATTGACAACAAGTATAACAATGATTGAGCAGCGGAGCAAAAAAAAGTACAAGAACCAGATTGCGATTGAAATTGAGATTGAGGAATCAGCTAACCTTGAAAAGAGTAAGTTGAAACTTGAGAAGAAGATAGAGGATTGTAGATAGGAATAGGTTAGTGAAACGAAGCGATGAGGTGACTGTTGAGTGCCACGGCAGTGATGAGAATCTAGAACTGGTGGCGTGTAGAACAGTAGATGGTGGTGTTGCAGCACTTTCTTGTCTTGAATCTGGATTAACGTAAAATTACAAAAGAATCCTTTGAATATGGGATTAAGGGTGTGTATACTTTTGCATTTCAAACATGCATAGTTTTTACATTAAAAAAACGCAGTGCACTATCAATCTTTTTTGTATGGCTAACTTTTTTTTTCTTTTTAAAAGCAAACTTGATTATATGTTTTAATTGGTGTTTATCATAAGGAATCAATTATCAATTGTAGCTTTTGCGTTAAATTATTAGATTGGAAAGTAATATAAAAATTTTATGTATTTATTTATTTATTTTTTGTTAATTTTACCATTCAATTTAATTTGTAATACCAGATATTATGAATAATCATAAGAACTTTTGTATTTGTTTTTTTATGATTATGTTTTATAAATAAATTTTTTATACTATTATTTTTAGTATTCTCTTTTAAGTTTTGATTTTTTACCAATTTTTTATTTAGTTTTCTTATTCATAGTATAGATGTTGTTGTTTTTTTTTAATATTCTTTTATATATATTGTTGCATTTTTTAATAGCATTTTTAGTATTTATTATTCATATAATTTTTTAATTATTTTTATTGATATTTTTTGTAGAATTTTGTTTTTTTTTTTGCTTTGTATAATTTTATTGTATATTTTTTAATTAATATATACTTTATTTATTATTGTTATTTTTATAATATAAATTATTAATTATATTAAAAAGACCAAATTAAATACAAAAATAGTATTAAAAAAGAGTACCCACAAATTATGAGCAAAAGAATATTAAATTTTAACATATAAATTTAAGTCTTTTTCAAAAAAATTATAGCCAAGGAGCGTTGAATAAAAAATAAAAAATATAAGTTAGTTTTAAATGATATAAAAAAAATAAAAAATATAAGTTAGTTTTAAATGATATAAATTTATGTCTTTTTTTTTAGTATTTTTTATCTAAACCTGCTTTTGAATTATATAATCTTAAACAATATTCATGTACTTTTGAATTATATAATCTTAAACAACATTCATTGCAATGCACACCGACTAGAATATATAAACCTTCTTTCTTTTTGAGATTCATACTGTGTTTAATAATTTAAAGAATTTTTGGGATAAATTAAATTTTGGGATAAGTTGGATTTTCATTGTATTGGTGTTGAGGAAGCAGTAGGACATAGGAGTGGCATCTATTTTTCTCTCTTCTATTGCTAATGCTTGTTGTGTGGTTATAGACCAAACTCACCAAATTGAGTATGGATAACTTAGTTTGGCTAGTTTGGTTTTGTAGTGCAGTGTATGAGAATCCTCAATTTGAGAAAAGAAGTATGTTTTGGAATCATTTGTGTTCTATTAATTTGTGTCATAATCAAGGTTCTAAAAACAGAACCGGTCATTAAACCGTTCTAGTTACTGGTTCATTGGTTTATAAATTTAACCGGTTCGACTGTAGTTGAACCGAAAAAACTAATTTATAATAAAATAATAAATAAAATATAAATAAACACATTAAAACATAATTATAGTTTAATATAAATTTTAAAATAGCATCCAAATTAAAAGTACTATATAAACAAGAATGTTGTGATTTCATTCGAATACAAACTCAAATCAAATAACAAAAACAACCAACCAAACATAAAATGTCAACATCCAAATTTGTCATCAATCATATTTATTCATATTCAGAATTTTATCACATTCATTCATATTCACAATCCCTTACCTTATTCTGCAGCACAAAAATTGAATTCAATGAAACCATTCATCCACTTGAAATGAAAATGGCAAATAAAACACCTGCTCTAAGAGGGACTTTTATCAATGTATTATAAAGAAGTAATGAATTGATATTGAACTTGGTTCAATTTGGAGTTTCTCTCCCTAACTCAAAGAGGGGTCTAACATTGGTGCTCTGGTTGAGAGGTTTCTTCCATTTTTTCATGGAAAAACAAATAACTCAACAATCTGAAGATAATTTCCAATATTCCATGGAAAAGATGGTTATGGATGGAGAATAGGCGCTCAATCCATTTGCCAATTTGGAAACATTCGAAATTGCTGGAATGAAGTTGCAGAATGCAAAATTGAGTGGGAAGAGATTAAAGCTAGACTAAGGCAACAACAGCAACCACCACAAATCGATCAAGAAGCAACCAAATCTCAGCTATCAACAGAACAAGAAATCGCAGCAGCATCAACAGAAATTCAAGAAGAAAGAAAGGCCTAAATCGATGCAAATTCAGATTCAACAAGCAATTTAGCAACAAATCCAACAACAGATCACAAATTCAATTTCACAAAATCAGTTCACAAATCAACAAGTCCAGAATATGGAATTGATAAAGAAGAAGAATCAGATTTCAATTTTGAATTTCAACCACAACAACAAGAAGAATCAACAGAAATTGCAGATCAAGCAGGAATTCAAAATTCAAATCCAGAAATTCAATAAAAAATAATTCTAAATCCAGAAAATCAAGTACGCTTAGAGACAATTGCAAAGAAAGTAGCAGATCGCAACAATAGTGGGAAAATCAGAACAACTTTCAAAGATTCAAGTAGAACCGCTTTTATCATGGGGTCTTCAGCAGCGGCTTTCGGCGGGGGTGACTTCTCCTCTCTCGCAGCTTCGGTCTCTCTCGCTTCCTTCCTCACGTGACAGCGACGACGATGGCTTTGCGCAGCTCCAACAAACCCTATCAGCGGCGGTGATGGATTGGCAGCGATGGAGGCACGGCAGCGACGCAGCAGAGGCTCCCTCCTCCCCTGCGGTGGCTGCGATTTTCGAAGGCTGACTTCGCGACGGTTCGTGGCTGCGCGAACAGAGCTAGCTGACGTTAGCACAACGGAAGTGGCGACGGCGGCGATGGCTGGACGGAAGTTGCGCCGGAAGCTCGAGGTGAGTGAGACTGGAGACGTGAGAGGTGAGAGTGGAGGCTCGAGAGGAGAGGGGTGAGTGCGTGAGTGGGTGAGTGCGTCTGCCGTCTGTGCTTCTGTGGGTGACTAGGGTTCCCCTTTGGCCCTTTCAGCATGCAAAACGCAGCATTTGGCCCAAATTTGAAAAACCGGCCGGGTCACGGTTCGGTTCGACCGGCCGGGTCACGGTTCGGTTCGATCGGTCGGGTCACGGTTCGGTTCGACCGATCAGTTTTTGACCGGTTCGACGGTTTAATTTCGATTTTTAAAATTGGCGGTTTTACTTTTTGTCCGAACTGTATTTGTCATTGATTCCTGGTTTGACCGGCTAGTTCGAACCGATTTTCAGAACATTGGTAATTTTAATTTGGTTTTGCCTCTTTTTTCTCTTTCTTTTCTGTTTAGTCACACAAAAAAAATAACATTCATTTTACTATAATTCATTTTGATATAAAATTACCAAATATAAGTTACGATTAATACCAACTCACTTCTAATCAAATCAAGTTTGTAAAATTAATTTAATACAAATTTTTATTTACAAATTTTAATCCAAATACACACTAAACTATTTTATATGTTAACCCTAAATTTGTGTTAAACTTTGAACAAATATTACATTAAAGAGTAAAACACTAAAACTAAGTTAAATTCTAAAAAAAAGATTTTATAACTGGTATGATGTACTTTCAACATAAAATCAAAAAATAAAATAAAATAAAATAAAAAGATAGTATTATATATGATATTATTTTTTAAATTTAAAAAAAATATTTTTTAAAATAAAGAAATTTATAAAATAATGAAATAAATAATTAATTGATATTAAATTTATAATTTATTATGTGTGAGTCTCAAAAGG
Organism: Arachis hypogaea; assembly: GCF_003086295.3. Taxonomy (NCBI): domain Eukaryota; kingdom Viridiplantae; phylum Streptophyta; class Magnoliopsida; order Fabales; family Fabaceae; genus Arachis; species Arachis hypogaea. Next base: position 23,070,944 of record NC_092049.1, read on the forward strand.
CCAAAATTTTTATTTAAGAGTAATTAAACTCTCACTTTTTTTATTTTATCGAATTTTTTACTTCAAAAGAATTTGATCTTTTAATTTATTTTTGTATATTTTATGATAAAATATTTATTGTGAAAAATCATATAAACATAAAATAAATTTTAATTTAAAAATAATCATTATAAATATAATAGTAGTTTTTACTAAAATTAAGAAAGATTTATTATAATTCATAATTATTAATTTTTTTATGAACACTAAACTTCTACCTCTTGTATGTTCTAACATAAAAGTTAATATTATTCCAAGAAAAAATTTCACATGCAGTTGTTTTTATGTAAAGTTAATAGTTAATAACGATAATTTAGTCAAATCTATCAAACCAAAGTTAGAAAAATCGAACCGAATTTATCGATTCAACCAGAAAATTGGTGAATCAGATCCTAAACCGATTTGGTTTACTCCTTAAACCGTTTAAGAAAGAAAACCGGTATGAACCGAATCAAACCGATCAAAACCGACGAGAACCGGTCTAACCGAACCGATTTGTTTGAAAAAATTTTTAAAATGTCTCCACCAAATTTTGAACCAAGAACCTTTTGTTGCAAAAGTAACTTCCACTCAGCCATTGCGCTTTTTAACATTATATGTGACAAATATTAATTATATAATATACATAAATATCTAATTTAATTTAATTTTTTCTCTATTTTTTAAATTAATTATATTTTAATTATATACCATTATTAATATAAATATAAATTTTACTAAAAATTTATTAATCTGCTTGATCTATTTCAATGCTAGCATTGTGATTAAGGTTATTTATTTTGATATTAGTGTTAAAATCTACTAATATTATAGTTAGATGATAGACTTTGTGAATTAATTTTTTTTTATTGTGTCAAATTAAGATACTATTGTAGTATTAATGATAAATTTTATAGTTTTTTTTATATTAGTTATTTTTAGAAGTTGAGACTTGATTCTTCATAAAATGTTAGTGAAGATATGTATTTCAAATTTTAATTTTAAATTTTAAATTATTTTATATCTTATATTTACGTGAGATCGGTTTTACTGGTTCAACCAGTAATTTATCGATTGAACCAATAAACTAATGAACCAATAATTTGACCGTTCGATTATCGGTTCAATTCTGACAACTATGTATCAAACCATCTAATAGTTCTCAATTATTAACTTCTGATTGAAGATAGAGAATTAGTATTATTAGTACTCTTGAATTTTCATAAATATGAAATAAAGAATTATGTTTTTTATTTTTATTTTACGGGAAAAAAGAATCGTAATGTACATTTGGTTCATAAATAATGACTAGTAGTAGTATCGATGTTAAGAAATTATTAAATTTATGTAATTACAAAAAAATGCATTACTTAATAAAAGTAATAATACAATATTAAAACTCTAAATTAAGTGACAGTATAAACTAAGCAAATAAAAAAATATTTTATTGTTCTATTAATTTTTATAATTTTATTAAAATTTTTAATTAAATATTTATATTTTTTTAATTGAATTATACTGCTTCTAATTTTATAATTAAATTTTTTTATTGTAACGTGTAATAACCGCCCCTTCTAGAAACAAAATTAAATTCGAAAAACAAAATTAAATTCGAAATTTGAAAATCAGTTAGGAAATAAGGTTAGAATTTTGAATTTATGGATAGGAACCTAGTAACCACCATCCGTTTGAAATTTAAAATATCCCAACTACCCTATTTCCAAATTATATAAATAGGGGAGCACCCATAGGTAGAAAATCACTCCTCTCAAATACTAATCCTCTCCCTTCTCTCTACAAAAAAAATAATATTCTGTGTGCAACACAAGAGGAAAGTTCGAAGAAGCATTAGGAAAAAGAGTAGGGAATTATGCCTTTCTCACTTTATGTTGGCATGTAGTATGCTCTAGTTATTTTTCTTCCATCCATGCATGGTTACTATCTTTCATGTGTCTCATGACATTAAGTACCTTTTTCTCATCCCTTATCTATATTGACTATGTCCATCTATTTTTGTCATTCATAATCTCTTGATTCATGAGTACATACTTTTTTACCATGTTTTATTTAATTATTTAGTATATCCTAATTTTATCCGATACATTTACATGACTTTTCATATCATTATATCATCAATGTTCCTTTAATGTTGAGAGTACATACCTTTCTACCATGTTTTATTTAACTATTTAATATACCCTAATTCTACCATGTGCATTTACATGACTTTTCACATCATTATATCATTAATGTTTCTTTAATGTTGAGAGTACATACCTTTCTACCATGTTTTATTTAACTATTTAATATACCCTAATTCTACCATGTGCATTTACATGACTTTTCATATTATTATATCATTAATATTTCTTTAATGTTGAGAGTACATACCTTTCTACCATATTTTATTTAATTATTTAGTATATCCTAATTTTATCCTGTGCATTTACATGACTTTTCATATCATTATATCATTTATGTTTCTTTAATGTTGAGAGCACATACCTTTTACCATGTTACATTTAATTATTTAGTATATCCTAAGTTTATCCATCTTTATGAATGTTTCTTGTATGACCCTCTTTTATGTATGCTTAAAATAACCTTGATTGTAAATTGAATTGAGGGAATGATCCTTCGGTAAGGGAATGTGACCCCAAAGACGAGATATCGAGATGATCCCTCGGTAAGGGAGGGTGATCGATCGAGATGATCCTTCGGTAAGGGAAGGTGATCGCCAAGACATTCGAGATAAGAACCTTCGGTAAGGGAAGCAGACTCTCATTTTATACCGATTTGAGCTCAATATCTTCCATAAAAGTTATAAGTTAAGAAAGGAGAAAACATGAATGAAAGTTTGATTTTTATGTTTTTTTAAGATTTATGATTATGTTGATGTTACTTAAGATGTTATCCTTCTATTTTCTTTCTATGTTCTTTCCTTTCTACCTATATGTTTTACGCTTTACAAGAGATTCATACTACATGCCATATCATACGCCCCTTTCTAAAAATTTCGCGGGCTGGAGTTGGATATGGAGGTGTTGCATAGCACTCCTACTGCGACGTTAGGTACTCATTCCTTTTCTTTTCCCATACTGTCTCTAGAGGAACATGGCACAGCGGATAGAGACGACGCAGTGCCTCCGAAGGTAACTTTTGAGTATGACCCCTCGAAGCACGCGTGGGTAGTTGCGACCACTACTACCGTACACCAAACTATCTACTTAGGTCGAGAGTTCGTGGAAGAAGAACCCCAACTGCCCGTCGTAACCTTCCTAGATAGGAACGCTTTAGCAATAAGGTGATGACCAAAGTTGATCCTAGGGATCAGAGCAAAGTCGACCTAAGTAGGAAGGTTACGACGGGCAGCTGGGGTTCTTCTTCCACGAACTCTCGAAGTAGATATTTTGGAGCACGGTAGTAATGGTCGCAACTACCCACGTGTGCTTTGAGGGATCATATTCAGAAGTTACCTTCGGGGGCACTGCGTCGTCTCTATCCGCTGTGCCATGTTCTTCTGGAGACAGTATAAAAAAAGAAAAGGAATGAGAACCTAACGTCTCAACACCTCCATATCCAACTCCAGCCCAGGATTTTTAAAAAGGGGCGTATGATATATGGCATGTAGTATGAACCTCTTGTGTAAAGCGTAAAACATATAGGTAGAAAGGAAAGAACATAGAAAGAAAATAGAAGAAGGATAACATCTTAAGTAACATCAACATAATCATAAATAAATCTTAAAAAAACATAAAAATCAAACTTTCATTCGTACTTTCTCCTTTCTTAACTTATAACTTTTATGGAAGGTATTGAGTTCAAATCAGTATAAAATGAGAGTCCGCTTCCCTTACCGAAGGTTCTTATCTCGAATGTCTTGGCGATCACCTTCCCTTACCGAAGAATCATCTCACTCGATCACCTTCCCTTACCGAGGGATCATCTCGATATCTTGTCTTTGGGGGTCACCTTCCCTTACCGAAGAATCATTCCCTCAGCTCAATTTACAATCAAGGTTATTTTAAGCATACATAAAAAGAGGGTCATACAAGAAGCATTCATGAAGATGGATAAACTTAGAATATACTAAATAATTAAATGTAACATGGTAAAAGGTATGTACTCTCAACATTAAAGAAACACAAATGATATAATGATATAAAAATTCATGTAAATGCACAGGATAAAATTAGGATATACTAAATAATTAAATAAAACATGGTAGAAAGGTACATACTCTCAACATTAAAGAAACATTAATGATATAATGATATGAAAAGTCATGTAAATGCACATGGTAGAATTAGGATATATTAAATAGTTAAATAAAACATGGTAGAAATATATGTACTCTCAACATTAATGATATAATGATCTGAAAAGTCATGTAAATACACATAGTAGAATTAGGGTATATTAAATAGTTAAATAAAACATGGTAGAAAGGTATGTACTCTCAACATTAAAGAAACATTGATGATATAATGATATGAAAAGTCATGTAAATGCATCGGATAAAATTAGAATATACTAAATAATTAAATAAAACATGGTAGAAAAGTATGTACTCATGAATCAAGAGATTATGAATGACAAAAATAGATGGACATGGTCAATATGAATAAGGGATGAGAAAAATGTACTTAATGCCATGAGACACATGAAAGATAGTAACCATGCATGGATGGAAGAAAAATAACTAGAACATTCTACATGCCAACATAAAGTGAGAAAGGCATAATTTCCAACTCTTTTTTCTAACGCTTTTTCGAGTTTGCCTCTTGTGTTTGCATAGAATATTATTTTTTTGTAAAGAGAGAAAGGAGAGAATTAGTATTTGAGAGGAGTAATTTTCTACCTATAGGTACTCCCCTATTTATATACATTTAGGGATAGGGTGGTTGGGATATTTTAAATTTCAAACGGAGGGTGGTTACTAGGTTCCTATTCATAAATTCAAAATTCTAAACTTATCTCCTAACTGATTTTCAAATTTCGAATTTAATTTTATTTCTAAAAGAGATGGTTGTTACACAACGTACATGAAATTTTTACATATTTAAAAGGAAACAAAGTACAAAAGCATATCTACAAACGGCAAGCAAATTCAAATGACCTTTTTTTTTTTTCATTTTTCATAGGCATTTCTATCTATAATTTATTCTATACTTTCTTCTAACATTGTGAGAACATAAATCCCTTCCACGAAACTATCGATAATTGTTATATAAATAATCCTTTATGTCAAAAAGGGAAACACTCACATGATAGGAAGATGTCATCATAAATTTTTAGATAGTTAATCAAATATATTTAGTCAAACATATTAATTTATTTAATAATTTACAATGCTATTTTTATTTAAAGATGTCATCATAAGAATATTTTTTTGTCAAAAATCATAAAGTTATCTATATCAAACAAAGAGAAAAAAAAGGTTCTCTTGTAGACTACCCTTAATAAAATTTCTCTTGCTTCACACAAGTTGTCCTATATAAACAATTTTGCAATGATCAACTCAGCATTAGTCGTCTTGTAGTATAGGAAGCATTTCAGAAGTATTAGTATTTTAATTATGAATCCCACCAATGGAATGGAGTATTGTACACTGTGTACAATAAATATTTATTTGGGTTAAATTTAAAATTAAAAATAAATAATAATTAATTAATTTAATTATTATTTAATTTTAATTACAAAAATATTCTCATGGTACATACTATACATCAATTATATTGGCTCCCATACTTTTCCTTTCAATAATGTTAGCTATTGATTTCAATCATAAAATATATACATAGTTGACGTTAATGGCTAAAACAATTGAAATGTCGGAAAATTTTGATGAGTATATATGTGCACATGCATGCTTCATGAACCATGAATGATGAACAACAAAACTCATGATAGGCTTATCCCTCCTGTTTGGTACCACCTGGAGGATCAAGTGAAATCCAAAGCAATGCAATTGTGATGGAAAGCAAGCCTGACCAGACATAAACAATAGTGGGAACTTTTCCTTTCCTACCCATCAATCCTTTAGCAAAAGGGTACATATGAGAAAGCACCCAAAAGCTAAAGAACAATCCCCCAAATAGCTTATTCCATTGTGGTATCACACTATAAACGGTCCTCAAAATCCCCATTATCACAGCAATAAGATTGATGATGATAATAGTTAGTGGCATTATAAAGAGACTAGTCCATTTCACTAAGTAAAGATCAGCATATACGTCCTCTTCATCTTCCCCTGCTGACTTAGATGTTAATGTGAAATGTATCTCCACCCCTGCTATCACCTTTAGCAACCCTTGAAGCACAGCAACAAGGTGAGAGCTTGTTCCTCCAATCACCCAAAACTGCTCGTTTCGCCACCACTCCTCGAGCGCAATGCCGGACCATTTCACTTCCAAGAGGGAGATCAATATGAGGCAGACGGTGATGGAAAGAAGGTAGAAGAGAAAAGTTACATCCAAACCTTGGACTATGAATTGTCCCGAGAAAAGGGACAGTGCTGGTAAGAAGCAGTAGACAACTAAAAATATGGAGGTGAAGGGGTAGATTCCGACATTGAGATAGGCGATTCGCTGTAAGAATTTGAGACGCCGGGTGGCGAAGAAGGCATTGTTTTTAGAGAAGAAGATTTCAACGGATCCTGTGGCCCATCTCAACACCTGGTGGAGACGGTCTGTTAGATTTATAGGCGCAGTGCCGCGAAAAGCGTCTCTTTTTGTGATGCAATAGATAGACCTCCAGCCACGGTTATGCATCCTATAGCCGGTGACAACATCCTCTGTAACAGAACCATAAATCCAACCAACCCTGTCTCCCCATTCTGTCTTATCCTCGTACCAGCACGAGATCACTGCTATAGCCTCGGCCACTGTTGGTGCGTCCATGGGTGGACGAGGCTTAAGCAGTTCTCCCGGTGGCCTTCCATTCTTGACGGATTTGTGATCAGCAAGTGGCCTTGCTTGGAACTCTGCTATGGGTATTGTATCTGTGAAAATGCTCGAGTTTCCGAACTTTTGTGGCACCCCACTAGATTCTGAATTGTTTTCATTTAGGGGTTGTGTGTCGTCGTCTTCTAGATTCAGTTTTGCTTGATTGGGGTTCCGGTTCACCTTGGTTTTTACCCGACCAAATAGTCCAGTGTGCTCCATGAATCTTGGTGGTTCAAATCCGTACAGTGCATACCTTCGAAACATGCAACCTGTCCCCACGTACATTGGACCTTGGAGTCCATCCAATGCTCGCATATTTCCTAATCAAAATGTTCATTGTTGATGAGCACATGGTTTTATATATATAGAACTCTAGAAGAGAGGTTGAAATGAAATGAATAACTTACCATCAAAGAAGACTGTGTTGTGATTAGCATAACGATCAGAGGGATCAATCCCTTCAAATCGTTGAGGAAATTGTATGTAACATACACGATCGCCACCACGGTCCATCATGTAACACATTCCTTCCCTAAGCACAATAGAATTATAGACGTAGTGGTCACAGTCCAAGTTGAGTATGAAGGGGCCATTGGACAAAACAGCCGAAGCTCGAACCATGGCGTTCATGGCTCCTGCTTTCTTGTTGTGGTCAAAACCAGGGCGCTTCTCTCTCGATACATATGCGAACATTGGAATCCTTATGTCCACACCAGTGAAGTCCAGTGTCTTCTCATCATCATATCCCATTACTGGGTCATGTTCTGGGACCTTACTCATTACCTGCAAGATTCCGGCATGATCACCCTTGGAGTGATCAGCACAAGGGGTGTACCAGGTGCCAGGCCAGTGAGTGCCATCAGCCATCCATGTAGCTTTTGGGACGTTCAGGGGTTGATCTTCTGTTCCTGCTACTCCGCCATTTTTTGCCTTCATTTCCTCTCTCTCCTTCTTCTCCTCCCTAGCATTGTACATTTCGCTCCTTTTCTTTATTGCCTCTGGGAGTCCATTGATTCTCACCTTAAATTCATCATACTCTCTCTTCATCCACCTTCGGTCCTTCACAAAATCTGGACGTTTCTTGTTCTTTGTTGGGTCTTTCTTTATGCTGAAGTAAGCATCTGGATTTCTAGGTTCAATATTGTGTTTTCGACAAAACGGTACCCATAACTGCCAGTCACATTAACAAATTAACTTTGAAAGTTTTTGCACAAGAATATTGAAATTTTTATAGCATACTATACATTAGCCTTGTTGCAAAAGAAATTTGTGTTTGAATACTTAGTTCCCATTGCTTCCTTCCTTTTTCTGTTTTGTCACGAAACTATTTCTACTAAAACTTAAGTCGATAAAAAAAAATACATAAATGATTATATTTCTAACACATTTTCGTAGGTAAGAAATTTTTCTATTTATGTGAAATTTTTACGTATATCTTTTTTCTTAGTTAACAAGATATATCTCTACCATATTTCTTTTGTTAATTCCATAAAGTATGTAAACAAACCTCAGCAAATTTGACAGCTTCGGCCATGGCTTCAAAAGTGAGTATGGCGCCGCCGTCATCTGAAATATAGCAGGAGACCTTCTCAATTGGATATTCAACACCAAGAATGGAAAGAATGGTGTTGGCAGTGACAAGAGGAGGCTCCTTTTCAGGGTCAGCGGTGGAAACAAAAACATCAATGCCAGGAAGGTCTGATCTTCCAGTAGGGTTAGAAGGAGATGGCTGCTCAAACTTGTCGTGCAAGGCAGCAAGGTCTGCAGCTCTGTTTATGGGGTTCATTTTTGGAAGCACATCAAGAAGCCATGAGATTGCAAACCAAATCTCACACACAATTGACATTCCCCACAACCACATTGCGTCGTAGTTGGGATTCCTAATTCGCCATGATAAGAAGAATGCTAGAATAACTATGCGGAATATCACCAACAATCTGTTCAAATCAAACCATTTTACTAAGTATAATACACTCGGTACATAGTATGTAAAACAAAATGTTATAAACATACTCAAAATACTGATTAGACATTTATATATAAATTATATTATTTACCTCATTTTGAATATATATTTAAATTTTGGTATTTATTTTATTAATTTTTTGTATATACATAATATAATTGTATATAATATATATTAAAAAAATATTATATGTATAGTAAAAATCAGTCATTATATATTTATATATGAATATATATTATTTTATACCCTTTTAGTATATATATTTTATATTTATAATTGATATGATGACTTATCGATAATGCTAGGAAAAAAAATAACAAAAATTTATTTTATTTAATATTTATAATTATTGTAACAATTAATAAATATTAAATAAGACAAATTTAAACTATTTTTTATTAATCTTTTTAGTTATCAAATATTTTCGGTGACTTATTTTAGTTGTAACTAAACTTTTCAAATATCCTAATTATACTTAACATATAATAGAAGATAGACATTTACAATAATTATATTTATATAAAATTAATCGTTAAAAATTATTAAATAATTTAATATATTTAATTAAATTATTATTTAACGATTTTTAACTTTCAAAGAAAATTAATATCACTTTCTCCCATAACAGTATAATAGTTGATATAGAACCATCTAATCTCCCAAAACTATATAGTTACTCAAAAAGAAATGTTGACTAGCTAAAACATTAGTTGTATTTTTATTTTAATTAATAAATTAAAGTGGAAGATAATTAATATACCTGTAAGGGCTAATTATACCGCCTGAAATGTTAACTTTCCTAGTAAGTGGTTTCCATGGTTTGTCCAAGAAATCTGACATGCCGATTGAATTCTGATCATCAGCAACAGAATTATGATCTTCTTGCCAACAAGCATTCCCAATCCCATATGTCCCTTTTGTCTCAAACAACCAACGGTTATGATCAAAATCTTGAGTTTGGCTCCTTAACAACATAGACTTGTTATTTGTTGAGTTCAACACAGTAGACACCCTCCTTTCCAATTTAGACCCTCCACCACCACCGTCGTTGCCGCCGCCGCCCCCATTCATGCCTCCTTGTTGTGACTCAGAGGCAAACCTAGAGGCCCCGGCCGGGTTCTTGGAATCCGAGGTGCCGGGTTGGTTGTCCGGCGTCGGAGGCATCATAACGGTGTAATTGATGTAATCATTTTGGCCTCCGAACTCGCCGGAGCCGTCGATTTCGTCGTCTCTTGAGAGGTTAACAACCCTTCCACTCGCTGTCCTCCTTGAGAATTTCACTCCTTGTTGTTGTGGTGGTAGCTTGCCACCCATAGATGAATTTGATGAACTTGCCATGTATTTTTATTTTCTCTCTTTTTCTATCTTTCTTTTTATTTTCACATTTATCTGTTTAACTAACTAATTAAACTAACCATTTTCTTTGATGAATTCCCATGCCTACAAAAACATGTGTATGCATGGCTGTTGGAATTGTTTGGGAAAAAAAGGAACAAGAACAATGTTGGTTTAGAAAGGAAAGAAAATTCATGTTTTGTCTAAGATCTTGGAGTTTGGGAAATCCTTGCTCAGCGTATATTACCCCCTTAATTCATGCTTAGCCTCTCTCTCATTCTTCTCTTTCTATTCCTACTTAATTAGGTTGTTGTGAACTCTAAATCTTTAAATGTGACTCACAATTACGTTCACAAAAAAAAAAAAAAAATTAAACAATTCTTTTTAAAACGGTAAATTTCCCTAGTACATGAATAAATAATAGTTGCATATAGTAAAATTTTATTAAATGGTCTAAATTAAGAAAGTGTAGCATATTACCATGGCTAGATAGCTTTTTATCACTATATCAGAGAATAATGATCCAATATTATATTACTTGGTCTTTAATTAGATAAATGTGTAGGTTTTATTCTTTTGGCCTATGTAACTACTTTCCATTATTTTTGACAAACTGCGATATCCCCATGAAATTTTTGACAAATATTTTAAGTATGTATATAACTTGTCTCCTACAAATTCCGATCTTCTTAAGAGACGAAATCATTGTTTGAAATAAATTCACCAGGTTTTCTGTTGATTTATTTACAACTTATTATTATAACATTGTTTCAATAAAGTGATAGCTAGTTTAATGGTTCCTGATGACATTTTTTAACGTAGAATTGTTTGTGATAAAATGAAGGTTTTGAAATAACATATTGCTTTTTAGACCCAAAGTTGTCGATGTATGTGATTGAATATGTGTTATTCTGTTTGCGTGTGATCAATGATGGATAGCAATTAAACATTTCAGAAAAGGGCAAGTGTACTTATTTGATTTCTACTGATACTTGATGAAATTTTATTTCACCTTACCCCAATTTCGCTATTAATAAGTTCATGTTATAGGATAATGCTAGATAGACAAAAAAAAAAAAAAAAAATCAGAACTTACCTTATTTAACATTAATTAATTGTTATATATATTTCGTATCCAAATCGAAAATATTAGCAAACCAATACGTTTTTACTAATATTAATTAATATTTTAGATTAATATTTTATTTTATTTTATTTTAATACTATGAAAATATAATTAAAGCTTGAGTAAAAATAAATATAAACAAATGAAATTTAGCTTGTCAACAACCACCATCAACATGAATTTTATTTTATTTAAAGACTATATAAATATATCAAACTCACATATAAACTGCGTTTGTTTCAGAAAACAAGATAAGACAAGACATTGAAAGACACAAAAGACAGAAATATAAAATTTTATAGTCTTGTATTTTATTTGGTGATAAACTAGCACAAATTATAAAAGTTTAATTTATTCACATTTTTTCATTCAAAAAATTTGAGAAAAAATATAATAATAAAAAATATAATTATAAAAAATTAACAAGAATAATAAAAAAATAAAAAATAAATTGTATCTCTGTTAGTGTCTCTATGTCCTTTCTGTTAAGATAAATACAAAATACACTAATTCAATGTCTCTATATACAATATTTCTATTTATTTTTATCTGTCAAACACAATTTTATATCTCTATATCTTTATTTCAGGTCCCGGTGTAAACAAAAGGCAACCATATAAACCGTCACATTAACTTTTCCTCTAAAACTTAAATTTCAATATATTGCAAAGAACACACACCAAAAGAAAATGAACAACGACATATTTAAGTATATGTAGTTTGATTATTATGATTATCCACTAGTATATATATGCTCCCAACTCTTCAAAGTAAACCACCGAAAAACCTAAATACAAGAAAGAAAACAAAGGGAAGCAAACACTTTCTTTTTTAAAATAAAAAATAATAAGAGCAGGAAAAGAGAAAAGACTCCTTTTTGAACTAGCTATCAACATTACATTTAGTTTGTCCTTTTATTTTATATTTTTATTTTTTAATAATTTTTGTTTTTTTATAATTTTATAAAGAAAAGAGAAAACAATAATTTTTTTATATTTTTTATTTTCTCTTTTTCTCCACAAAATTTTAAAAACAAAAAATATTAAAAATAAAAGATAAAATACAAACCAAACAAATCCTAATTTATTCTTCCATTTCTTCTTTCGCCTTACAGCATCATTATTCCTTCCAATTTTGGCTCTTCTACGTACACCTTCATGAAAATCAAAACCAAATAAGCAAGAAACTTAAATAAAATATAACAAGCTAAGCCAATTTAATGCCAATTTTTTCGCTTAAAATATGGGTATGAAAATTTTTAGTTATGTCTAAATAAAAAATGTTTGATAACAAAAAATAGATAAAACTTGTCTTATTTAAAATTTATTATTAAATGTTATAACAATTAATGATTATTAAATAAGATAAATTTTGATTTTTTTTTGTCTTTTTAACATTATGATACTTAAATATTCACTTTTTTTAATTTTTTATTTTTGTAAGGAGGATTGGAATACTTGTATTTTGATCTTATTATAAAAAGTACAACTAGTGAAATCTAATCTAGCCTTTAAAGTCTCATGGAAAGGATAACTAAAAATTTTTGGACAAAGATTTCTTTTCATTTTCAAAAGTTAAATTTGAGATAATTAATTAGTTAAGAAACTACAATATTTATCATCTTAACATATTTAACAATATTAGGTGTATACTAATAAAATCAGTTACTAATATAAAATATATGTTAAAATATAAATATATATTAAAAATAAATTGAACAACACATGTATTTATACATAAATATATTGCTAATTAATTTTAATAACTGATTTTGATGTATAAAAAATATTTTTGTAACAAATTTTTACATCGGTGAATATTAATAGTTACTTATTAATTATTACACATAAAATACTTACCTTTGAAGAAATCAATTACTCTTGGGATAAAATATATTCTTGGGTGTTGGTGCCTTCGGCCTATCCCCGGAGGCCGAAGAAGTTGAGCCCTTGGTAGTTGGTGCCTTGGTTTTACCCTCAGAGCCTGAAGGACTTGAGACACTGCTGCTCGGAGACGACGGTGGAGGCCTTGTATGACAAAGAGAATCTTGAATACTACTTATCTTGGTGGCCATTTTGATAAAGGAGGAAATTTTTGACAAAGAAAAATATATATATATAACTTTTGTTAAGGAACTATAAATACCTAGCTTGTTTTGTGGTTATATTTTAGGACAATATAATGCTTTATATATATAGGGAGCCATTTGATGAAGCGATAAGAAGAACTCATCAAATATTTTGGTAGTAATTAACATGGAAACTACATTTGCATTACCAGGTATTTTAATTGCAATTTACGAACAACTCAAACGAAGATTGACCATATGTATGTGCATGGAAACCGTATAGGAAAATTAAACCTAAATAAATGTTTAAAGATATATTTACAGAAAAACCTAATAACATGTTGACATGGTCGTGACGTAGGTTAGTCCCTTATTTGGGTTGTTATTTCTTTTATTATTGTTTTTCTTTTTTACCAATGCCAATCACACACACATACACGCTTAAGTCTTCGTCACTTTTAATAATTTCTTATATATATAAAAGAAAGACTACGTACTATCCCCTTTTATTAGTAGATAGATAATTAATTAATTAATGGTATTATTCTCTTATATTGCATCAACATTCTTGTAAATATCACTACACCAAAAATTATTTTTAATGTTAAATTTTTAATAATAATAATAATAATAATAATAATAATAATAATAATATAATAGTCATTATATATTTTATTGAACTTATATTTTTAAGTCAATTATATATATGTTGTTATTACTATATGTGATAATGATAATTATATACTTTTTGTAACTATTAAATTTTTTTTATTTATAATTGTATAATTATTACTAAACTTTTTTAATAACAAAATATAAGACAACTAATATCTAATTGTCAATAAATATATTAACGATTATTTTTATTTTTGCTAAAAATAAAATAAATTACCATTAAAATTAATTTTTTTAGTAGTATATATAAACGTCTTTTAATTGAAAGGTGAAGACTACTAAAAATTAAAAATTACTTGAAAAATATTAATTACCCGAATTTATTAGAAATCATTAAATCAAGAATATTTATTAATTAGATAATTAAACTCTAAATAACTCATCAGTTATCTAAATTAAAATTAATTGCATACTTTACTATTCTACCAGTCAAAATTCAATAAAATTCCTATGATGTATAATATTTTTCCGGTTTGTTTAGTGTCAATGGTGGGAGCAGCTCCATGTTTGGAAGAATGGAAGTTATGGGGAAATTTAATGTGTTTTTGATGACTCTTTCGTGGACGTAATATAATCAAGGTAAACTATTCGGTCCTTGTATTTCTATACTAAAAAATACGAGACAATAATGTCACTTCAAAGCTTAAATTAATTTGTGAATCTCATTATTTTTAAATAATACTCAAACTGCGCTGCTTTCTTTATGTTTCACTTTGTTGAATATAAATTTTGTTGGAAAAAATGAATGTTCTTCTAAGAAAAATACTTAAAAGTACATTCATATGAACATTAAGAGGAGCTAATTAAATTTAACAAATTCTACAATATATTTTTATTTTAATTTAATTGCTTTTGGAGAAAAGAAACTTCCTTAACAAACTTATAGTAATAAATTAGTAACAGATATATATGTCACATCTATGAATATACTTAGTGGTCAAATGGTTGACCAAAACCTTATATTGTTTTCACGTCATAAAATAATTGGTCTTTTATTTTTAGCCATTTAATAATTTGAGCATTTTCCCTTGACTATTATGCAGCTCATATTTTATCAAAAAAAAAAAAAAAAAATTATGCAGCTCATATTTCCGTGATCTTTTATTATTTTTATTAATTATGCTACACATTTTTGAAAGCTTTAAGTTCTAAAGATATGTTTATAAGAGAGGTTAAGATTCAGAAATAAAGATTGAGAGAAAAAAATTAAATTAAATATTTATATTATATTTATTATAAAATATATTAGATTGAATTATATTTAAATATTATGTTTGGTATAAGATAAATTTATATAAATTGAAAAATAGATTTAGAATTTAAAAAATTACATAAGAATATTTATAAAAAAAAACTTCAGTCTTTAATTTTAGAAATTTTATTTTTATTTATTTTTATTTTTTAAAATATTAAAAAGACTAAAATTTTATATTCTAAAACTTAAATTTTAATTTTAGTCTCAAATTACTAAATATAATACTAAGTCTCATTACAATTTTTCAATTTCTCTAAAAACTAACACTACCTAATAGTTTATTAGAATAAGAAAGTATTGATAACCAATCGGTGTTACAAATATACCAATTATCAATTGTATTATTGACAGACGCTGCAGAGACGAAGATTACTGATAATTAAGCCGTCTATAAATCATAAAAGCATCGCTAAAATCAACAACATTATATTTCTTTTGAAGATCGAGTTTAGTGACGGCCAAACTATTAGCAAATTTTGATAATATTATCAACGTCAGGAGTTACCGATGGCCATGCTTTCGGTAAATAAGTAATATTAAAATTTTTGATAATAACTAACGTAAGTAAAATTATAATATTAAAAAATTAGTTTAATTATTAATTACCAACTGCTGAGCCGTTGATAAACTTAAACGCATTAAATATTTCAAAAAAATAAATGTTATTAACTAGCTAGGGAGCGATGGCCTAAATGTAATTAAGTATTTATTTAGATTTTTAATTTAATTATTATAGAAAAATTATAGGTAACTAATAATATTTTTGAATAATGTGAATTAATAGGATTAAAAGAGTAAACTATTATACTTTAATTAATAGCATTAAATTAAGATGTAATGTATTTTTATTTGATTGATAGTTGTTCATGTTGTTTAAGCTAGTCATTGTTTACCTAACACTCTCCATTATTATAACATTGCTTACGGTGGCGGAACTTGAAACAAAATTTTTGAGGCGCCAAAAATTTAACATAAAAATTTAATAATAATATTTATATTAAAATAAAATTTATAAATATAATTATTCTTTAATTTTATTATTAATAAAATAATAAATAAATAATTCTACAGATAAAAAATATAAAATAATTTATAATTATATTCTTCGAATTTTTAGTGACTTAAAATTTTCAATAATTGAATTAGAACTAAACTTTTCAATCATTTATAATATTTATTGAAATTTTTTATTATTTTATATAAATACAATAATATTAATACTTATTAAATATTATAGTATTTTTTTATTATAAATGATATATTTTGTTGATGTTGATATTTATTTTTATCGATCTCTCAGACGTCTGTAAAGGGTGTGGCCAAATTTAAAACGATGGCCCTTCCCTCTTCACCTCCCATTTCACAATTGCAATCACCCTTTCTCTCTTTATCCTCTCAATCTCAACCATCGAATTTTTTCTCTAGGATTTTTCACTTTTCGTAACTTTGATTAACATTCTGTCGTCGCTATTGTATTCGTGATGAGTTTTTTTTTTTTTTTTTAAATTTAATCGGTTTAATTCTTTTATTAGTTAAGGTTTTTTTTTTTAATCATTTTTGAGTGCTTCAATTTTTTGACGCTTTGAATTTAACCTCTAATTCAATTTTTATTTTTTTACAGAGTTCTAGTGATCTCTGGAGATTGTGACTGCTGTTGGAGTAAAAATTATTAGTTGAAATTGCTATTTTTGGAGAAGTATATAGATAAATTTGCCTATAATTTTGTATTTATTTATCTAATTATCTTTTTTTTTATTTTTATTAAACTTTAATCGAAACTTGAAAATAATAAATTAAAATAGGTAAAAATTAATATGTTAACTAAAAAAGTGTTTATTTAGCAATTATTGTATGTTTAAAGATCTAAACTTTTATGATTGAGATATAGGATGGGAGAGGTAAAATAATTCTCTACCGCGACGTAGAGATCCCTTTCATTTGTTTACTGAGGAGTTTATTTGTGTTTGATCTATGAAAAATAAAGTGATTAATTAGAACGATTAGGATTAAATACGCCAGTGTGAATATTTTTTAACGCTTACAAAAACATGTTTAATATATAACTATGGGAATATAATTAAAACTTGTGTAAAATAAATCTAATAAACAAATAAAATTTTGCTTGTTAATAACCACCATCATATAAAGAATATAAATATATTGAACTCATCATATATAATTAAACTGTCACAATAACTTTTTCACTAAAATTTACATTTCACTATATTACAAAGAACACACACCAAAAGAAAACAAATCATGACATACACTAAATATATTTAATTTTATTTTATTATTATGACTATCCACTAGTATATATGCCCCCCAACTCTTGAAATTAAAGTAAACCGTACCCCCGAGAAACCTAAATACAAGAAAGAAAACAAAGGGAAGCAAACACTATGTTTTCTAAAAATAAAAATATAAAAAATAACAAGAATAAGAAAAGAAAAAGAATCATTTGAACTAGCTAGCTATCAAGATTAGAGTAGGTTTGGTATGTGTTTTAATTTTTCATTTTATTTTTAATATTTTCTGTTTTTATATGAATTTGTGAAGGGAAAAAAAAGTAAAAACAATAATTTTTATTTTATGGTTTTACTTTTTTTTCCATAAAATTTTAAAAACAAAAATATTAAAAATAAAAATAAACATAAAAATTGAAAATACAAACCAAATAAATCCTAACTTATTCTTTCGTTTCTTCTGTTCGCCATGCATTATCATTCCTTCCAGTTTTGGCTCTTCTACATACACCTTCATGAAATTAAAATCGAAACTAAATAAGCAAGAAACTTAATTAAAATATAACAAGCCAATTTAATGCCAATTTTTTTATCCTTAAAACTGGGTATGGTCGTATGGAAAATTTTAATTATATCTAAATATTTACTTATTGTTTTTATTTTTTATTTGAGAAATCATAGAAAACTAATTTTTGGTTAGTTAATTTTAGCCAACTTTAATATTTAAGTTTATGATTTAGGATTAAGTAACACTAGAAAACTAATTTCTTTTAGCCAATATTAGCCAACATTTTTAAAATGACTTTGTTTATCTTAAATTTTATACTCTAAATCATAAATATTTAATCGTAAATCTTAAACTATAAACATAAACCCTAAAATTAGTTAATATTAGCTAACAAAAAGTTTGTTTCTTATACCTTTTAGAATTTAGGATCAAAAGTTTATAATTCAGGATTTAGACTTTAAAATAAATAAAATAATTTTAAAAAATTGACTAATATTAGTTGAAAAAAATTAGTTATCTAACATTACTGTTTTTATTTTATTTTATTTTTTGCACTGAGGGTTGAGCTACTTGTATTTGTATCTTATTATAAAAAATTCAACTAGTGAAATCTAAGCTAGTCTTTGAAGTCTTATATAAAGGATAAGTAAAAACCTTTCGATAAAGATTTTTCTTTTTTTTTTTTATTAAATTTCCAAAAGTTAAATTTGAGATCAATTGTTAAGAAACTAAGATACTAATGAACTATTATGCATAAAATACTTACCTTTGAAGAAATCAATTTTTGTTGGGATAAAATATGGTCTTGGTGGTTGGTGCCTTCGGCTTATTACCCCCGGAGCCTGAAGGACTCGGAGATGGTGGAGGCCTTGTGGGACAAAGAGAACCTTGAACACTTTTTTTGCTGCTCATTTTGATAATAAAGGAAATTTTTGGGAATAAAAAATATAACTTTTCTCAAGGAATTGAGGAACTATATAATATATATTCTTAATTAGCTTGTTTCGTGGTTATGTTTTAGGACAATATAATGCTTTCGAATGCTCATATATATAGGGAGCCATTAAGAAGATAAGCTATTAAATCGTTCGGTAGTAATTAACATGGAAAATCGGAAACTACATTTGCATTACCGTGTATTTGAATTGCAATTTACGAACTTAAACAAAGATATTGACCATTATGTGCATGGAAACCGTATAGAAAATTAAATTATAGACCTAAATAAATGTTTAAATATATATAGAGAAAAACCTAATAATATGTTGACATGGTCTTGCCGTGGGTTAGTCCTTTATTTGGGTTGTTATTATTTTTTTTTATTATTATTGATTTTCTTTTTTTACCGACGCCAATCACACACACACGCTTAAAGTCTTCGTCACTTTTAATAATATTTTATATATATGCAGAGAAGAAAGACAATTCCCATTTAAAGGTAATTGATTGACTACTGGTATTATTCTCTTAAGTAAAACCTAAATTCTATTTAGTTAGGACCATATTGTACCTCTATTTGGTAAAATGATTAATTACAAGAATTTATTATTAGAAATCATGCAAGAATATTTATTAGATAAATTAAACTCTAAATAACTCAGTTATCTTCTAAATTAAAATTAATTACTATACTACTCTATTATTCTACTAGTCAAATTTCAATAAAATTCCGTGATGTGTAATTTTTTTGCTGATTTGTTTAGTGTCAATGGTGGGACGAGGAGCTACATACATGTTTGGAAGAATGGAAGATATGAGGAAATTCAATGTGTTTTTGATGACTCTTTCGTGGACGTGTAATATAATCAAGGTAAACTATAAGGTCCTTGTATTTTTATATTAAAAAATATGAGATAATAAGGTCTATTCAAAGCTTAAATTAATTTGTATATATCATTATTTATTAAATACTCAAACTGCTTTTTTATGTTTCGTTCACTTTGTTGAATAGAAATATTGTTGGAAAAAAAAAGAGTGTTCTTTCTAAGAAAAATACTTAAAGTACATTCATATATATGAACATACATTATTAAGAGGAGCTAATTAAATTTAACAAATATATATATATATAAATTGTTTTTGAAAAAAAAAAGCCTTAATAACAAACACAGAGTAATAAACCGGTAACAGATATGTTACATCTATGAAAGTACTTATTGGTCAAATGGTTGACCAAAACCTTACATTGTTTTCACGTCATTAAATAATTGGTCTTTTTTAGCCATTTAATTTGAGCATTATTTTCCCTGACCACTATGCAACTCATATTTCCTGATTTCCATGCTCTTTTATGGTTTCTATTATCAATTAATAATATCATATAAAGGGCAATAACACTTTCTTTATTATTTTGAGATCGGAGTATTCGAGTGGTTCAATTGGATTAAAAAAAAAGAAAAAGTATATATATGAACCAATTTTAAATCAGTCAAAAATGGAATAATTTAATTAATTATAAATATAGTAATTAATTTTATTTATTTATAATTTAAAATATTGGTTATTAAATATTTCATCATATTCAAATTAGGAGGAAATACATTTAGTATCATTGCAACGTGAATTACGGAAATTGATTTAATTAGCTTCCGTCTTTTCACCCTCATTCCCTCTCCAAATGTCTAAAACATGATAAATCAGAAAATAGATTCAGAACCATCCAATTTACAAAGAAAAGAAACATCCTAATACCTAGCATAAGCACCATTCACTTAGAGATTTTGAATTTACCCAGAGATATTTGGCTGATTTTTAGCTGATATCCTCTTTTTTTTTTTTTTTTTTTTTTTATCAAAGATATAAGACTCGAACCCGTAACCTCTTAATTGAGTACAGGGAGACTGCCATTTGAGCTATTACTCATTTTCTAACTGATATCCTCTTAGTTTTCTAGCATTGTTGAAAAAAAAAAATAGTCATCAAATCGATAAGATTCAGGTAAAATATTAATTAATTGATAATAAATTAATTAAAAAATCAGAAAAATCGATTAAAAAATTAGTTAATCATGTATATCAGTATGACTTCTAAGTAATTAATCAGTTTAAAATAAAAAATATAAATTTTATTTATTAAAAAATATATTTTAATACAAATATATTATTTTATTATATTTAATTTAATTTCAATTCAACCTCAATTAAACATTTAAATATTTAAATTTTTAGCTCTGTAGAATCAATAACTGGTCTGATTCTTTGAATTTTGCATTTTTCATCTTGTTTATTTAAGGTTTAATTATTCAGTAAATTCCTATAATTTTATTGAATTTTTAATTAGGTTCTTATACTTTTTTTTTAATTGGATTCCTATACGTTAAAGTTTTTTAATTAAGTCTTTGCCGTGAAAATAATGTTTAAGATAACAAAATATTTTGTTTAAAAAACGAATATTCTTATGAATAGGTTAGAATAGCTAATTGAACATACATTTATTTTTTTAAAATACCAAAAAAACTATTGACATTTTATCCTAAAGAAAAAAAAAAACCTAGCCAGCCCTAACTCATTGTAGATCGTGTACACTGCGTTTTTCCTCCGTCGGTCCATCGTCTTCATCCATAGCTGTCGTCGTCCGTGGCGGAGGCTTGGTGGTTGTCCGTCCGTCGCATCCTTCTCTCTGCGCTGCTCTATTATGCGTTGCTCTGTTCTGCGGTCTTCTACGCTATTTGCCCGTCGAAGTCCTCGTTGAGCTGCGCCTCGCCTCGATCTGTCAAAACAGGTGACATTAATTTTTTTTTTCATTTTTTTGAAGTTGATGAAACATGTTTATGCATATGTCAATTTTTTTTGAAGTTGATTAAAATTGATTTTCTCTAATTTTAGTGTTTGATATTCATATAGATATTGTTTTTTACTTAAAGTGATTCGATCAAACCTAGATGCTATAGTAGTAGTTATAATTTGTGAAGTTCAATTGGTGTGCAAATGCAATTAGGTTTAGTGATTAATTTTAAATATTGTAAGTATACTCTTAAGTATTAGTGTAAAGTTTATTATGCTATCATTAGATTATATTGTATCAAATGTGAGTGTGATTGCTGAGACATGAATTCTAAAAGTAAAACCTTCTTGATGAGTTGATATATAATTTGGTTATACTTAATTTAGTTAGATAGTAATTACATCAAAATATTTTTTTAATCAGTTGGAAAACATATCATTGATATGCTATGTCCATTCTGCAATTATTTTTTAATTTAGTTCTTCTGATATATTTTTACATGCAGTAATGTGGATTTGGTTGTATTTAATGTCAATTTTAAGGTTGCTCTCTGCTGATAGTGAAGATGCTTTTGATTCAACTTCTAAAATAAATGTACATGGGTATGTTGATTGTGAGTCGCTTTTATTTTATCGAACTTATTCGAAGCATAATTTTAAATGTTATTGGATGTGTGTTTGACCGGAATTGAACAGATGAACTATCAACACAAGTACTATAATGCTGATGTTTCTGTGTGGACGGCTCATCTTTGTGATGATTTTTCTATCCAAAATCTACATATGTTTCAACAGGCAGCAGCACTGGTGATGGTTTTTGACATGAATAATGTTAGTTCTTTCATTTGACTACTCTTCAATTTATTTTTTGGTCAATGATCATTTATTCCATGAAGAAATCTTGGTTACTTTCAGTGTTTTAGTGTGTGTTTTGTTTTTGGCCATGAGGAATCTTAAACAATGGTTTGAGGCAAGCAAACCAAATTTCAATTAATTTTGTCCTATTCAACAACATTATGTTTGAGCTATATTTTAACATTGTTTTTAATAATGTGCTATAGTTTAGACAGAAATATAAAAAGTTTATTTTTTTGTTAGACCGAACCTGAATTTACAAACTATAAACAAAATACACCAATATTCATATAATGTAAACTTAATTTTTATTTTTCTTGTTATATGCAGCCATCTTCTCTAATTGCTCTCCAAAATTGGGTATCTGGTACTGATATTCAAAACTTTTGATATGATCATATATGGTTGCATATATTTCTTTTATATGTAATAAATTATTGGGACATCTGATGAACTCAAATCTGCTCTATCAGAATTCTTCTTATTGGCTCGAAACTGACCGTTATCAATGTTATTATTGATCCCTATGCTGGTTCAGAGAGTGGAAGGCTGCAACACAAAAACTAATTTTCAAATTTCAAATTTCAATAATACAAATTAGCCTTGTAGTTTTCTATGGTATACCATGATACGATAATATCATAAATTATATTCCATAAATCCACACAAATATAAAATGTTACATGATTATAATGAATACTTGAATGATAGAAACTGAATTTTATATATACTTATTATTACTATTTTTGTAAACCCCACTAAAATCGGTAAATAATTAGTTAATAAATTGAATTTTAGTTAGGAAAGCTAAAAATATAAAACTAATATCAAAATAGGGTAGAGCTCATCAAAACAAAAATTTTGATACCAATTTCAAAAATTTGGCCCAAAATCGGACTGGAAAAATCGAACTGGTTGAACCGGAACCCAAACTGGGCCCGTGGGTCCAACTGGACCCAAACATTTAAAGAAAACAGCAGCTCCTTCTTCCCCATTGCATGCAACGACACAAACAGATTGGGGGAAGGGAAGAGGAGCTCTCAAACCCTCACCACCTTTGATCCACCATAACTCTTCCGTCCGGGCTCCAATCGCCGCACCGTTCGCGGCCACGCGCCCAGCGCGTCGAACTCTACCTTTCTATCGGATCAATTTCACTGGTAAGTCTCATTTCTGATTCAGAATCTCTACTCCCCTTTCTTTGGTGAAATTGAAACCCTATAGTGAAATCTTGTCCAATTTTGTGTTTTAGGTTCAAGCTACCTTCCGGGACTTAATGGGCTCGAGCTATTAAGCATATGGGCACGGTAAGGACACCCTAACCCTAGCTCAATCTTGAATTTATAGTGAGAAAACTGAATTTGGAACATGTATCTGAATTAGGTGTAGATTAAGTGGGTATATATGCATTGGAATTGAATTGGGAGTATTTCGAGGCTTATTGGTGATCAAGACTTGGTTTGTGGCTATTTTATTTGAGCTTGGAGGGGGCTGTGTTTTGCTTGTGAGGTTGCCTTGGGTGAAACAAAGTGATCGGCCAAGGTATGGTTTAAGTTTCGCGCGTTTAATATTTAAGGTGTTGTGAAAACTTAGGTTAGAGAAACCATAGGATAAGTTGAATTAGTTAATTGCATTTAATGATTAGTCTTGTAATGTTGTTGGAATAAACTGTTGGTGAATATGTATTGGAATTATGAGGTGTTGAAGTTGTTAATTGTGTGCTCTTGAAATTGAGTTAGTAATGGAAGTTATGGTCATGATTTGTTAGTATTAAATATGTGTGCTTGAGATTATTCATGAGGGGTTGATGAAGATGTTGATATGTGTTAATGAAGGATTGATTTATGTTAATGGAATTTAATTGTTATATGTTGATAGAGGGTTGACATATATGATGAAGGGTGGTATAGGTGAAGAGTTGTTATAAATAAATGAGGGGGTTATTGATATATGAGGTAAATGTTGTAATTTATTGATGGTTAAGGTTTGTTGAATTGGTTAAAGTTAATGTTAGTAATGGTAGTTAATGAAATGGGCTGATATGGTATTAATATGTAAGTTTTGATGGTAAGGAACATGAGTTGATGAAAATGAGGTTTGGTTGAGAATTGGTTAAAAGGCAAATTTTGATGAACTTTGGACGTTCATAATTTATTCCTCAAATTTTGGATTGAGTTGTGATTTATTGCAAATGAAAGATGGTTTTATGAGCTTTTGATTGATATAAATTTTGTGAAAAACGACATTTTGTAGAGAAAGTTATGAACGTTGAAAGTTTGGTATATAAATCTGTGTTACAGGATGGCTAAAACAGGTCTGAAGCAGCTTTCTGGGCATTCTGCCCATTTTTGAAAAATGCCCATTAAGGACTAGTGTCAGTGATTAGAGGGCGACCCAATGCTAAACCTAATTATAATATTACTTTTGAGCATTCCAACTCAAGGTTCTCCATTCAACCAACTCCCAATCAAGTTATGGAACTACTCGCTCATTATGATTGTAAAATTCGCGAAATAAGAAAGGTAAATAAAGAAAGACATGATAAATAATAATCAAAAGGATCAATTAAAAATAAAAATAGTTCTTGTATTAATAAATTCTAAAAATAATCCAATAGTAACTCTGAATAAATTAAGGATATGAAAAGAGTAAGTGACAAGTAAGGAAACAACCTAGAATGATGAAGTCTTGACGGAGGTAATAACTCTTCTCAATCCCAATCCAAAAAGCAATAAAATCAAAATCTTAAGAACTATGAATGTGTAGAGAGAAAACCTAGAGGAGGAGTAAAATCAGATCTAAAACTAAAAATTATGCAGAATGAATGTTGTCCTTGGTCTCTGCATGTTCCCTGGCTCTAATATGCTTTTCTGGGCCGAAAACTGGGTCAAAACAGGGCCCAAAATCACCCCCAGCGAATTCTGCAGATTCTGCAGATTGCGCACGTCACGCGATCGCGTCATCCAGCGTTTTGCCTTGCCATGCGTGCGCGTCGTCCACGCATTCGCGTCACTCATGCAGCTTTCAGTTCATGCGTTCGCGTTAGGCATGCGAGCGCGTCACTGCAATTTCCTCTATTTCGCGCGGTCGCGTGAGCCATGCGCCACGTCACTTCTCGCTGGTCATCTCCTTAATTTCTTGTGTTCCTTCCATTTTTGTAAGCCTCCTTTCCAATCTCCAAGTCATTCATGCCCTATAAAGCCTGAAACACTTAACACACGGATCACGGCATCGAATGGAATAAAGGAGAATTAAAATACATAATTAAAAGTCTCTAGGAAGCAAGTTTTCAACCATGGAGTAATTTTGGGAAGGAATTGTAAATACATGCTAATTTAATGAATAAGTGGGTAAAGATTTGATAAAACCACACAATTAAACACAATATAAACCATAAAATAATGGTTTATCAACCTCCCCACACTTAGACATTAGCATGTCCTCATGCTTAGTTGAAGGAGATGAAATAAATGAGTAGGAACATGTAAAACTCATGCAATGCAATGCAACCTATACATATGAATGCAACTATATGATTCTTGTCCACTTGGTTAAAAGTAAATAAGCTCTTCAAGACAATCACAAATCAAATTCCACTAATTCAATTCTTATATAGTAACAACAGATAAAAATGCAAGAAGGTAGCTCATAAAAGCAGGGAACATAGAATTTAAGCATTGAACCCTCACTGATGATGTATGTACGCTCTAATCTCTCCAGTGTATAGGGTAATCACTCTATCCTTCTCTAATCATGCTTTCTAATTTTTTGTTCTTCACCTAACCAATCAACAACATTTAATGTACCAATGCAAACATCATGAGGTCTTTTCAAGGTTGTAATGGGGCCAAGGTAAGGGTAAGGGTACATATATGGCTAAGTAAGCTTATAAATTGAATCTTTAATTAACCCAAACTTTCACCTAACACACACACACAGACACACAGACACACACACACACACACACACACACACACACACACACACACACACACACACACACATATATATATATATAACTTAAATTTCATACCTAGCTACCCAAAATTTCCCTTTCACATTCCTTACTTATGTATCAACTTTTATATTAATTTTATCATATATGTATTGATCCTTGAAATTTAACTTAGCATTGGGGTAATTTTGTCCCCTTATTTAATTATTGAATATTTTTGGACTTTTTTTTTTGAATATAAAAATAAACATAGCTTATCAATGCACATAGAATTTTAATTTTTCTTTTATAGTTTCACATGAGTAGGTACCCAAATTTCCATTATATTATCATGACACATTTCCTTATTATCTTTTGTTCCCACAATCTTCCCATACTCAATTAACACACATTTCTATCTCAAGCTAACCAAAGATTCAATTGGGATATATAATTATTTTTTCGCTTAAGGCTAGTGATGTGGTAAAATAAAGAACAAATGGGATTTAAAGGCTCAAAGTGGCTAACAAAGGTAATTGAAAGGGTAGGCTTATTTAGGATAAGTGAGCTAAACAAATAATAGCCTCAATCATATGCAAGCATATAAATATATTAAACATTGGACATATAGGATGAAACAAAATATAGATTACAATCATAGAGAAGTAAACACACAAGAATAAAATAATTATGGTTAAATAATGTAACCATGTATTTAGGCTTAAAAGTCTCACAGGTTGTGTGTTCTTTAGCTCAAAAACCATATTCCAAATACAACTTCAAGCAAATTTAACATAAAAGTTTTGATTAAAATTAGTAAAATTTTGTTCTAAAAATAGTGTCTTAGAAGAAACTTATTGTCTTTTCAATCAAGTAGAACATGCATGCAACTAACCTATTACTATGCAATTTATCGTATTCTACAAAAGAAAAACTAACTAAATATCCTATTTTATTGGTGTTAAGGAAGAGAAATTCCCTTCGGAAGTCAGGTACTGACCGACCTCCCCACACTTAAGGCTTAGCACCGTCATCGGTGCCATCTGTCAGGAACAAAGGTGGGCTGGTAGTAGTATCTCCATAGTCGGGACCGTCATGGCTCCCTGTGCTGGTAAAGGAAGTGGAGTCCGGGGTATCTGGGTCTTTGTATTTTCCCATAAGTAGCTCCTTGAGGTATGTGAAGCGGCGCTTGTTACGACGCTCTCTTAGCTTTGCTTTGTATTCTTGCCGATCCAACCTTTCAAGTATCTGATGGAGAAGTTGGTTTGTTGTAGGTGCTTGTGGTGTTGAAGGTGGAATGTCTTCAGCCGGTTCAGTAGGCTGGCTTGTAGTGGCTGCTGGAGGTTTGATATATTTCCCATTAGGGACGTACTGATCATCCCGTGGAAGCATGGCTTTGGTGTCTCCAGCTCTGTAGGAGACTTCGGTTGCTGAGACGAGATCTGAAACCAAGGCGGGAAAAGGTAAGTTGCTCGCAATTTGTATGTGTCCCATAGCATTCCGGATGTGTCTTGGTAGGTTCAGAGGCTGGTCTGTAAGGATGCACCATAGTAGAACGGCCATGTCTGCAGTGAAGGAGGACTCATGGGTGCTCGGAAAGACGTAATGGGACATAATCTGTGCCCATACGCGAGCCTCCAAAGTAAGTGCGGAAGCCGATATTCCCTTAGGGCGGGAACAATGGTATCCGTAGATCCATCTGCTGCCAGGTTGTGCGGTAACTCTGAGAACAGCGTCGTAGTCAAATTGGTACATCTGGCGCTTGAGTGCGGCCTCTTGAAATGCGTCCAGTCCTTCTGGAGTAGGGGGAAGATCTAAAGCTCGTTGAATGGCCTCTTCTGTAATGGGGACTTGCTTTTGAAGGACATAGACAGACTGCAGGTTTGGCAGGTGGAAATTAGAGTAGAACTCGACTACCCAGGAAAGATTAACCTGCCATGGCTGTCTCTGTAGGAAACCCCATTGTCTTCGTTCAATTTGCGGCTCAACAAATTCAGCAATACGGGTCGGGAGGATAAGAAGGTATTCGTTGTTGTAGCTCCTTTCTGCCAAGATGGGGAACATCTGCTCACAGTAGCGATTGGTAAATCGTGCAGTGTCCTTTGCTAGGAAGGCTTTTTCTTTTTCATCAACCTTTATAATCCTCTTAATCCTTTTTGTTGAGGGCTTAACTGCAGTTGAAGATGGCTCTGCCACTAATGCTCTTTTTGTGCCTCTTCTTGCTGGTGGTTTGGGAGTAGCTTTCTCCTTACCTTTCTTGGTGGCCATCCTAAAAGAAAGAAAAGAGAAAGTAGGTTAAAATGTCAAGGGTTAGAGCAAGGAAGAGAACGGGGAAGGTGGTAATCAATGCACATTAAAAGATGAATGATGTTAACACATGGTCATGACTACATGTGAAAAATCATCAACGGAAATATAGCAATTTCATATGATGACAATTAAATGCAAGGTGTTTATTGGCATGCAGGCAAAGGCATGAGTAGCATAGATCAAGCATTCAATGTTCAAGTTAGATTACCAAGCCTTTCAAACTAATAACCTGTTTGTAATGACAATTATATTGAATTAATATGATATGAAAAAGGTTTTTGTGAAAAGCAAGCATTTTAGAGTAGTAGGATAAAAGATATCGAAAAACAGTGCACAATGCCATACGAACGTTTTCACAAACACATAGCATGCATGGTAAATAAGCTAATGAAAATAATAAATTGAACATGCAAGCAACCCTTAAAAATTAATATATAATTGCCAAACAATTTTGCAACAATCCACAAGCATATCATAAGAAACAACGACCCAAATAAATTTCCAACACCAATTAAAAGAAAAAGAAAGAAAAAAAAAACATGGATAATGAAAGTAAAAAGAAAAAGAAAAGAAGAAGAAAACATAAAATAGAGAAGAAGAATAGAAAAGTAAGGAGGGAAGAAGAAAAGAAAAACCTTGATAATGGTGGTGAGAGAGAGAGAAAGTAGAAAGTGAGAAAGAGGGAAGAAGGAAGAAAGGGGAAGAAAGAAATAAGAAGGGAAAAGAAAAAGTAGGATTTGGAGAAGAGAAAGATAAGATATTTTGGCAGATTACGATAAACTGTATGGCGCAAGCGACGCGGATGCGTGGGGTACGTGTTCGCGTGGATGGTGCTATTATAAATCGACGCGGTCGCGTCGGTCACGCGGGCGCGTGACTCGTTCGGTGCTACTAGCGCGAGGGCAGCCTCGCGCTTGCACAACTCTCTGTTCGAAACTCATTGTTGCCAAATTCCAGGGTGACGCGTTCGCGTGGTTGACGTGATCGCGTGGATGGCCAATATTGAAGACGACGCAGACGCGTGAGGCACGCGTTCGCGTGGTAAGGCTTGTGTGTCTAGCGCTAGTCCAGTCCCACTTCAGCACAACTTTCGGCCATGGACCCTTTCTTACGTCGATTTTCAGGTGACGCGTCCGCGTGGGTGACGCAGACGCGTGGGTGACGCGGACGCGTGGGAGGCATTTTTCCAACATGAAGCGGACGCATCAGCGACGCGGTCGCGTGGATTAATTTTTGCCTAAGGCACGCCTCCAGCCACGCTCTCGCGTGACTTTCTGTTAAGTTTGCGTTTGCTCCCCAGGGCCAATACGACGCGGACGCATCGGTGATGATGTCGCGTCGCATGCCGCTTTCCTCCCCCCTTTTTTTTATATATATATGCAATTGTGCAGATGAAGATGCAAACTAAATGTGCTAATAATGAGAAGAGTTATTGAAAAAGAAAACTAAGAAGAAATAAAGGAACGATCATACAATGGTGGGTTGTCTCCCACCCAGTACTTTGCTTTAACGTCCTTAAATTGGACGCTCCACTAGCTCAGTCTTCAGCTGTGGGTGGATCCTCCAAGAGGAAGATCTCTAGCTCCTTGGTTTTCGTCGCCTTCTCACCATGATATAGCTTTAAGCGATGCCCATTAACTTTGATGAATTCAGAGCTTGAAGGATGACTCAGATGGAAGACTCCGTATGGCTCGGCCTTCTCTACTCTATATGGACCTTCCCATCTTGATCTCAACTTGCCTGGCATGAGCCTCAGTCTAGAGTTGTAAAGGAGGACAAAGTCCCCAGGTTGGAACTCTCTCCTCTTGATGTGCTTATCATGAACATTCTTCATCTTTTCCTTGTACAGCCTTGAGTTTTCATAAGCTTCTAGGCGAAGGCTCTCTAATTCTTGCAGTTGCAATTTCCTTTCAACTCCGGCTTTCTCAAATTCCATATTGCACTCCTTTACTGCCCAAAAGGCTTTGTGCTCTACCTCAACTGGGAGGTGACAGGCTTTTCCATAAACTAAGCGGAAGGGACTCATCCCAATGGGTGTCTTGTAAGCCGTTCTGTATGCCCAGAGTGCATCTTGTAGCCTGGTGCTCCAGTCTCTTCTATGAGGTTTGACTATCTTTTGCAATATACTCTTTATCTCTCTGTTAGACACCTCAGCTTGTCCATTAGCCTGGGGATGGTAGGCTGTTGCCACTTTATGAACTATCCCATGCTTCTTCAGTAATCCTGTTAGTTTCCTGTTACAGAAATGGGTGCCTTGATCACTCACGATTGCTCGTGGTGATCCAAAGGGACAAATAATATGGGTTCTAACAAAGGAAACAACAGTGTTAGCATCATCAGTGCGGGTAGGAATTGCTTTCACCCATTTAGAAACGTAATCTACAGCTAACAATATATAAAAATGACCATTAGAATTTGGAAATGGACCCATGAAGTCAATGCCCCAAACATCGAAAATTTCACAGAAAAGCATAGTCTGTTGAGACATCTCATCCCTCTTGGATATATTACCAAACCGTTGGCATGGGGAACAAGATTTACAAAATTCAGCAGCGTCTTTAAAAAGAGTAGGCCACCAGAATCCACAGTCTAAAATTTTTCTAGCTGTTCTTTGAGGGCCAAAATGTCCTCCACTCTCAAATGAGTGGCAGACCTATAAAATGGACTGGAATTCTATTGAGGCACACACCGTCTAATTACCTGGTCAGCGCCACATCTCCATAAATATGGGTCATCCCATATATAATATTTGGACTCGCTTTTCAGCTTGTCTCTTTGATGCTTAGTAAAGTTTGGAGGAAAGGTGCGGCTAACTAGATAATTAGCTACAGGTGCATACCAAGGGACTACTTCAGATACTGCTTGTAAGTTGTCAAATGGGAAATTATCATTTATAGGAGTGGCGGTATCCTTAATGTGCTCAAGGCGACTCAAGTGGTCTGTTATTGAGTGGAGGTTTTTATGGACGATTTTAGCATTTATGGTGATTCATTTAGCCTTTGCTTGGATAGTTTATCTAGAGTATTAGATAGATGTGTTAGTACAAACCTTGTATTGAATTTTAAAAAATGTCACTTTATAGTTAAACAAGGGATTGTACTAGGACATGTTGTGTCTAATACTGGCATTTTTGTAGATCCAGCAAAGGTGGATGTTATTTCTAGTTTACCTTACCCCTCCTCTGTGAGGGAAGTCCGTTCGTTCCTTGGCCATACAGGTTTTTACCGGAGATTCATCAAGAACTTTAGTAAGGTAGCACTACCCTTATCCAGACTACTGCAGAAAGATATTGAGTTCGAGTTCAGTGAGGATTGTAAACAAGCGTTTGATAAACTAAAGACTGCCCTGACTCAAGCTCCAATTGTGAGAGGACCAGACTGGAGCCAGCCATTTGAAATCATGTGCGACGCTTCCAACCATGCAGTAGGAGTAGCGTTGGCTTAGCGTGAAGGTAAGGATCCTTTTGTAATTGCTTATGTGTCTAAGACTTTAGACGCCGCTCAGTCTAATTACACTACTACTGAGAAAGAGCTTCTTGCTATTGTTTTTGCTTTGGATAAATTCTGAGCCTATTTACTTGGTTCTAAAGTAGTAGTGTATTCAGACCACGCAGCTCTAAAGTATTTATTAGCTAAAAAGGAGTCCAAACCAAGGCTTATACATTGGATACTGCTACTACAAGAATTTGATTTAGAAATTAAGGACAGGAGTGGTAACCAGAATCTAGTGGCAGACCACTTGAGTCGCCTTGAGCACATTAAGGATACCGCCACTCCCATAAATGATAATTTCCCATTCGATAACTTACAAGCAGTATCTGAAGTAGTCCCTTGGTATGCACCTGTAGCTAATTATCTAGTTAGCCGCACCTTTCCTCCAAACTTTACTAAGCATCAAAGAGACAAGCTGAAAAGCGAGTCCAAATATTATATATGGGATGACCCATATTTATGGAGATATGGCGCTGACCAGGTAATTAGATGGTGTGTGCCTCAATCAGAATTCCAGTATATTTTAGAGGCCTGCTACTCATCTGAGAGTGGAGGACATTTTGGCCCTTAAAGAACAGCTAGAAAAATTTTAGACCGTGGATTCTGGTGGCCTACTCTTTTTAAAGACGCTGCTGAATTTTGTAAATCTTGTTCCCCATGCCAACGGTTTGGTAATATATCCAAGAGGGATGAGATGTCTCAACAGACTATGCTTTTCTGTGAAATTTTCGATGTTTGGGGCATTGACTTCATGGGTCCATTTCCAAATTCTAATGGTCATTTTTATATATTGTTAGTTGTAGATTACGTTTCTAAATGGGTGGAAGCAATTTCTACCTGCACTGATGATGCTAACGCTGTTGTTTCCTTTGTTAGAACCCATATTATTTGTCCCTTTGGATCACCACGAGCAATCGTGAGCGATCAAGGCACCCATTTCTGTAACAGGAAACTAACAAGATTACTGAAGAAGCATGGGATAGTTCATAAAGTGGCAACAGCCTACCATCCCCAGACTAATGGGCAAGCTGAGGTGTCTAACAGAGAGATAAAGAGTATATTGCAGAAGATAGTCAAACCTCATAGAAGAGACTGGAGCACCAGGCTACAAGATGCACTCTGGGCATACAGAACGGCTTACAAGACACCCATTGGGATGAGTCCCTTCTGCTTAGTTTATGGAAAAGCCTATCACCTCCCAGTTGAGGTAGAGCACAAAGCCTTTTGGGCAGTAAAGGAGTGCAATATGGAATTTGAGAAAGCCAGAGTTGAAAGGAAGTTGCAACTGCAAGAATTAGAGAGCCTTCGCCTAGAAGCTTATGAGAACTCAAGGCTGTACAAGGAAAAGATGAAGGCTATGCATGATAAGCACATCAAGAGGAGAGAGTTCCAACCTGGGGACTTTGTCCTCCTTTACAACTCTAGACTGAGGCTCATGCCAGGCAAGTTGAGATCAAGATGGGAAGGTCCATATAGAGTAGAGAAGGCTGAGCCATACGGAGTCTTCCATCTGAGTCATCCTTCAAGCTCTGAATTCATCAAAGTTAATGGACATTGCTTAAAGCTATATCATGGTGAGAAGGCGATGAAAACCAAGGAGCTAGAGATCTTCCTCTTGGAAGATCCACCCACAGCAGAAGACTGAGCTAGTGGAGTATTCAACTTAAGGACGTTAAAGCAAAGTGCTGGGTGGGAGACAACCCACCATGATATGATCGTTCCATTCTTTCTTCTTAGTTTTATTTTTCAATAACTCTTTTCATTATTAGCACATTTAGTTTGCATCTTCATCTGCACAATTGCATATATATATATATATATATATATAAAAGGGGAGGAAAGCGGCATGCGACGCGACAGCGTCACTGACGCGTCCGCGTCGTCTTGGCCCTGGGGAGCAAATGCAAACTTAACAGAAAGTCACGCGAAAGCGTGGCTGGAGGCGTGCCTTAGGCACAAATTGATCCACGCGACCGCGTCCGCTTCATGTGGGAAAAATGCCTCCCACGCGTCCGCGTCACCCACGCAGACGCGTGACCTGAAAATCGACGTAAGAAAGGGTGAATGGCCGAAAGTTGTGCTGAAGTGGGGCTGGACTAGCGCTAGACGCACAAGCCTTACCACGCGAACGCGTGCCTCATGCGTCCGCGTCGTCTTCAATATTGGCCACCCACGCGATCGTGTCAACCACGCGAATGCGTCACCCTTGAATTTGGCAACAATGAGTTTCGAACAGAGAGTTGTGCGAGCGTGAGGCTGCCCTCGTGCCACTAGCACCGAATGAGTCACGCGCCCGCGTGACCGACGCGACCGCGTCGATTTATATAAGCGCCATCCGCGCGAACGCGTACCCCACGCGCCGCGTCGCTTGCGCCGCACAGCTTATCCTAATCTGCCAAAATATCTTATCTTTCTCTTCCCCAAATCCTACCTTTTCTTTTTCCTTCTTATTTCTTTCTTCCCCTTTCTTCCTTCTTCCATCTTTCTCTCTCTCTCACCACCATTATCAAGGTTTTTCTTTTCTTTTTCCCTCCTTACTTTTCTATTCTTCTTCTTTATTTTATGTTTTCTTCTTCCTTTCTTTTTCTTTTTACTTTCATTATCCACGTTTTTTTTCTTTCTTTTTCTTTTAATTAGTATTGGAAATTTAATTGGGTCATTGTTTCTTATGATATGCTTGTGGATTGTTGCAAAATTATTTGGCAATTATATATTAATTTTTAAGGGTTGCTTGCATGTTCAGTTTTTTATTTTCATTAGCTTACTTACCATGCATGCTATGTGTTTGTGAAAATGCCCGTATGGCATTGTGCACTGTTTTTCGATATCTTTTATCCTACTACTCTAAAATGCTTGTTTTTCACAAAAACCATTTTCATATCATATTAATTCAATATAATTGTCATTACAAACAGGTTATTAGTTTGAAAGGCTTGGTAATCTAACTTGAACATTGAATGCTTGATCTATGCTACTCATGCCTTTGTCTGCATGCCAATAAACACCTTGCATTTAATTGTCATCATATGCACTTGCTATATTTCCGTTGATGATTTTTCACATGTAGTCATGACCATGTGTTAACATCATTCATCTTTTAATGTGCATTGATTACCACCTTCCCCGTTCTCTTCCTTGCTCTAACCCTTGACATTTTAACCTACTTTCTCTTTTATTTCTTTTAGGATGGCCACCAAGAAAGGCAAGGAGAAAGCTACTCCCAAACCACCAGCAAGAAGAGGCACAAAAAGAGCATTAGTGGCAGAGCCATCTTCAACTGCAGTTAAGCCCTCAACAAAAAGGATTAAGAGGATTATAAAGGTTGATGAAAAAGAGAAAGCCTTCCCAGCAAAGGACACTGCACGATTTACCAATCGCTACTGTGAGCAGATGTTCCCTATCTTGGCAGAAAGGAGTTACAACAACGAATACCTTCTTATCCTCCCGACCCGTATTGCTGAATTTGTTGAGCCGCAAATTGAATGAAGACAATGGGGTTTCCTACAGAGACAGCCATGGCAGGTTAATCTTTCCTGGGTAGTCGAGTTCTACTCTAATTTCCACCTGCCAAACCTGTAGTCTGTCTATGTCCGTCAGAAGCAAGTCCCCATTACAGAAGAGGCCATTCAACGAGCTTTAGATCTTCCCCCTACTCCAGAAGGACTGGACGCATTTCAAGAGGCCGCACTCAAGCCCCAGATGTACCAATTTGACTGGGACGCTGTTCTCAGAGTTATCGCATAACCTGGCAGCAGATGGATCTACAAATACCATCGTTCCCACCCTAAGGGAATATCGGCTTCCGCACTTACCTTGGAGGCTCGCATATGGGCACATATTATGTCCCATTATGTCTTTTCGAGCAGCCATGAGTCCTCCTTCACTGCAGACATGGCCGTTCTACTATGGTGCATCCTTACAGATCAGCCTCTGAACCTACCAAGACACATCCGGAATGCTATGGGACACATACAAATTGCGGGCAACTTACGTTTTCCCACCTTGGTTTCAGATCTCGTCTCAGCAACCGGAGTCTCCTATAGAGCTGGAGACACCAAAGCCATGCTTCCACGGGATGATCAGTACGTCCTTAATGGGAAATATATCAGACCTCCAGCAGCCACTACAAGCCAGCCTACTGAACCGGCTGAAGACATTCCACCTTCAACACCACAAGCACCTACAACAAACCAACTGCTCCATCAGATACTTGAAAGGTTGGATCGGTAGGAACACAAACCAAAGTTAAGAGAGCGCCGTAACAAGTGCCGCTTCACATACCTCAAGGAGCTACTTATGGGAAAATACAAAGACCCAGATACCCTGGACTCCACTTCCTTTACCAGCACAGGGAGCCATGACGGTCCCGACTGTGGAGATACTGCTACCAGCCCACCTTTGTTCCTGACAGATGGCACCGAGGATGGTGCTAAGCCTTAAGTGTGGGGAGGTCGGTCAGTACCTGACTTCCGGAGGTAATTTCTCTTCCTTAACACCAATAAAATAGGATATTTAGTTAGTTTTTCTTTTGTAGAATAGGATAAATTGCATAGTAATAGGTTAGTTGCATGCATGTTCTACTTGATTGAAAAGACAATAAGTTTCTTCTAAGACCCTATTTTTAGAACAAAATTTCACTAATTTTAATCAAAACTTTTATGTTAAATTTGCTTGAAGTTGTATTTGGAACATGGTTTTCGAGCTAAAGAACACACAACCTGTGAGACTTTGAGCCTAAATACGTGGTTACATTATTTAACCATAACTATTTTATTCTTGTGTGTTTACTTCTCTATGATTGTAATCTATATTTTGTTTCATCCTATATGTCCAATGTTTAATATATTTATATGCTTGCATATGATTGAGGCCATTATTTGTTTAGCTCACTTATCCCAAATAAGCCTACCCTTTCAATTACCTTTGTTAGCCACTTTGAGCCTTTAAATCCCATTTGTTCTTTATTTTACCACATCACTAGCCTTAAGCGGAAAAATAATTATATATCCCAATTGAATCTTTGGTTATCTTGAGATAGAAATGTGTGTTAATTGAGTATGGGAAGATTGTGGGAACAAAAGATAATAAGGGAATGTGTCATGATAATATAATGGGAATTTGGGTACCTACTCATGTGAAACTATAAAAGAAAAATTAAAATTCTATGTGCATTGATAAGCTATGTTTATTTTTATATTAAAAAAAAAGTCCAAAAATATTCAATAATTAAATAAGGGGACAAAATTACCCCAATGCTAAGTTAAATTTCAAAGATCAATGCATATATGATAAAATTAAAATAAAAGTTGATACATGAGTAAGGAATGTGAAAGGAAAATTTTGGGTAGCTAGGTATGAAATTTAAGTTATATAGAATATATATATGTGTGTTAGGTGAAAGCTTGGGTTAATTAAAGATTCAATTTATAAGCTTACTTAGCCATATATGAATTGAATTAGTGGAATTTGATTTGTGATTGCCTTGAAGAGCTTATTTACTTTTAACCAAGTGGACAAGAATCATATAGTTACATTCATATGTATAGGTTGCATTGCATTGCATGAGTTTTACATGTTCCTACTCATTTATTTCATCTCCTTCAACTAAGCATGAGGACATGCTAATGTCTAAGTGTGGGGAGGTTGATAAACCATTATTTTATGGTTTATATTGTGTTTAATTGTGTGGTTTTATCAAATCTTTACCCACTTATTCATTAAATTAGCATGTATTTACAATTCCTTCCCAAAATTACTCCATGGTTGAAAACTTGCTTCCTAGAGACTTTTAATTATGTATTTCAATTCTCCTTTATTCCATTCGATGCCGTGATCCGTGTGTTAAGTGTTTTAGGCTTTATAGGGCATGAATGACTTGAAGATTGGAAAGGAGGCTTACAAAAATGGAAGGAACACAAGAAATTAAGGAGATGACTAGCGAGAAGTGACGCGGCGCATGGCTCACGCGACCGCGCGAAATAGAGGAAATTGCAGTGATGCGCTCGCGTGCCTGACACGAACGCGTGAACTGAAAGCTGCATGAGTGACGCGAATGCGTGGACGACGCGCACGCGTGGCAAGGCAAAACGCTGGATGACGCGAACGCGTGGATGACGCGATCGCGTGACGTGCACGATCTGCAGAATCTGCAGAATTCGCTGGGGGCGATTTTGGGCCCTGTTTTGACCCAGTTTTCGGCCCAGAAAAGCAGATTAGAGCCAGGGAACATGCAGAGACCAAGGACAACATTCATTCCGCATAATTTTTAGTTTTAGATCTGATTTTACTCCTCCTCTAGGTTTTCTCTCTACTCATTCATAGTTCTTAGGATTTTGATTTTATTGCTTTTTGGATTGGGATATTGAGAAGAGTTATTACCTCCGTAAAGACTTCATCATTCTTGGTTGTTTCCTTACTTGTCACTTACTCTTTTCATATCCTTAATTTATTCAGAGTTACTATTGAATTATTTTTAGAATTTATTAATACAAGAACTATTTTTATTTTTAATTGATCCTTTTGATTATTATTTATCATGTCTTTCTTTTAAATTTTACAATCATAATGAGCGAGTAGTTCCGTAACTTGATTGGGAGTTGGTTGAATGGAGAACCTTGAGTTGGAATGCTCAAGAGTAAAATTATAATTGGGTTTAGCGTTGGGTCGCCCTCTAATCACTGACACTAGTCCTTCCCAAGGGAGAGGATTAGAACTTGTGAATAGAAACTGACTTCCAACTTGCTTGACTTTCTGGTAAAGGATAACTGAGCAGACAACCTTTAATTATCAATTGATATTGGAAGAACTCCAACAAGGATAGGACTTCCGACTAATCTACTCCCGGTCAAGGTTTTTTATTTAAATTACACAAATTCTCCGATTTAATTTTATGTCTATCAACTCAAACCCCTTTTGGAAAACATCTGATTAATAAAATAGCATATCTTTCTGCAACTCGTAGGGAGACGACATGGGATTCATACTCCCAGTATTTTAATTCTAATTTTGTGACAACCCTTCTAAATTGATAGGCGGATTTTTGTTGGTTAAGAACTGTACTTGCAACGTATCTCTTATAATAATTTCTTAACTCGCCAATTTCCATGTCGGTAAAGAATAAAAGTGATCGCGTTGTAAGTATAGTTTCTAAACCAACAGAAAATCCTTTCGTACAAACGTTTAGTTGTCACAAGTAACAAACCCCTTTAAAATTGATAACTGAAGTATTCAAACCTCGGGTCGTCTTCTCAAGGAACCGCAGGGAGGTATGTTCTTATTATTGGTTATGAGTTTTGTAAATTGGGGGTTTTGAAAGTAAGAAACAAGTAATTTAAATGACAAGTAAAATAAATAAATAACTATAAAATAAACTCTTGGAAAGGTATGAAAATTCGGAAGTCCTATCCTAGTTATCCTTATGAGAATTGAGTTTAATCCCACTTAGTTAACCTTTACGAAAGCAAGGGAAAGTCAAGTGGACTAATTAGTTAGATCCCCAAGTCCTAGCCAACTCTTAAGGAAAGACTAGAGTTAGTGGAATTCAATTCAATTAGAGAAATTAATTACAATCACGATAAGTTTGATAACTCAAGAGCCTCCAGTTAATCAATTAAAGCCAAGAATATAAAAAGCTAAATAAGAATCATAAATCTGAAATACCTCAAATTATATTAAATAGAATATTCAAATCTAACATGGAAAAATTCATAAATTAAATTGGAAAAATAAATAAAAGGAACATTGAACCTGGAACTCAGAAGAAATTGTAAGTTGAAATAATAAAGTTGAAATCCTAATTCCTTTAAGAGGAATCCTAATCCTAAAACCTAAGAGAGAGGAGTGAGCCTCTCTCTCTAAAAGCTACATCTAATCCTAAAATTGCGTGTTATGAGCTGATCATCATGAATGAATGGATTCCCCCACTTTATAGCCTCTAATATGTGTTTTTTGGGCAAAAAACTGGGTCGAAAACAGCCCAGAAATTGCTGAAGAAGAAATCTGCCACGCTGATTTCAGTCACTACGACGCATCCGCATGGAGAACGCGTTCGCGTCGCCTAGCGTCAGGGCAACTATGGCATATTATATATCAAATCAAATCCCCGAACGTTAGCTTTCCAACGCAACTGAAACTGCGTCGTTTGGACCTCTATAGCTCAAGTTATGACCGTTTGAGTGTGAAGAGGTCAGGCTGGACAGCTTTGCAGTTCCTTCAACTTCTTGTATTCCTTCCACTTTTGCATGCTTCCTTTCCATCATCCAAGCCATTCCTGCCCTGTAATCTCTGAAAATACTTAACACACATATCAAGGTATCGAATGGTAATAGGAGAGGATTAATAATTAGCAATTTAAAGGCCAAAGAAACATGTTTTCAATCATTGCACAAAATCAGGAAGGAAAACGTAAAACATGCGATTAGTATGAATAAGTGGGTAAAGAGTTGATAAAAACCACTCAATTGAGCACAAGATAAACCATAAAATAGTGGTTTATCAACCTTCCCACACTTAAACATTAGCATGTCCTCATGCTAAACTCAAGAGAAACTATAAGAGTGAAGAGAAATGGTAGAATGTATGAAATGCAACCTATCTATGTGAATGCAACTACATGCAAAAAATGTTTCTACCTACTTGGTTAAAAGTAAATAAGTTCTCCAAGACAAAAATAATTCAGATTTCACTAATTCAAATCATATAATAAAAGACAAGTAAACTTGTAAGAAGACAGCTCATGAAAGCAGGGAATATAGAATCAAGCATTGAACCCTCACTGGTAGTGTATATGCACTCTAACTCTCAAGTGTCTAGGGTCAATCACTCTATTCTTCCCTAGTCATGCTTTCTAAACCTTGTTCTTCATCTAACCAATCAACAAATATTTAGAATACCAATGCAAACATCATGAGGTCTTTATATATATATATATATATATATATATATATATATAAGGCTAAGTGAGCTAACAAAGTGAATCCTTGATTAGTCTAAGATCTCACCTAACATATACATACTTTATATAATTTAAAATGCCTTACCTAGCTACCCAAAATTTTCCCACTTTTGTATTACATGCTCATGTATCAAACTTATTTTTGAATTTTGTCCCATGTGCATTGATTCTTTTTATTTTACATTTGGAGTAATATTATTTTTTTTGTATCCCCTTATTTAATTACTTAATATTTTTTTTTCAATGCACATGGTAATTTAATTATTTTGATTTCACATGAGCATGCTTCCCAAACCTTGAAATAACTTATTCAATTTAATTCCCCTTTTTTTTCTATCATCCCATGTTCCCTTAAAATTCCCCATACTTAATTTATACACAATATCTATCTTAAGCTAACCAAGGATTCAACTTGGGATTTTTATTTTGTTTTTCTGCTTAAGGCTAGTAATGTAGTTATAAAATAGAAGAAGGGGTAGAAAGGCTCAAGGGGGCTAACAAAGGTGACATAAAAGGGTAGGCTTATTTGGGATAAGTGAGCAAAAACAAGTAATGGCCTCAATCATATGCAAGCATGTAAATACACTAAATAATGGACATATAGAGTGGAACAAAGTAAATATTGCAATTATAGAGAAGAAAACACACAAGAATAAAATTTTTATGGTTAAATAATGTAACCATATAAATAAGCTCAAAATCTCACAGGTTGTGTGTTCTTAGCTTTTAACTATGTTCCAAATACAACTTCCAAACAAGTTTAACACAAAAGTTTTGATTTAAATTAGTGAAATACTATAAAAATTTCTTGAAAAAGAAAATATTACTTCAACCAAATAGTGACTAAATACATAAAATCAAACAAACATGCAATCAAATATGCAAATGCAACAATGAACAAACAAAGAAAATAGAGTATTGGTGTTGAAAAGAAGGTAACTAACCCCTGGAAGTCGGTATCGACCTCCCCACACTTAAATATTGCACCGTCCTCGGTGAATGCTAAGATGTGCAAGTGATGGGGGTTGTGGTTTCTCAGCTGGGCTCTTTTTGTTCCTTTCCTTGCCGGTAGTTTGGGAATATCTTTCTCTTTATCCTTCTTGGTGGCCATCCTGAAAAGGAAAAAAGAAAGTAACTTTTAAAGCTAAGGGTTAGAGCAAGGAAGAGAGCAGAAAAGATGGTAATCAATGCACAACAAGGAAGAATGACGTTAACACATGGTCATGACTACATGTGAAAAGTTCATCAATGGAAATATAGCAAGTGCATGTAATGACAATTAAATGCAAGATGTTTATTGGCATGCTGGCAAAGGCATGAGTAGCATAGATCAAGCATTCAATGTTCAAGTTAGATTACCAAGTCTTTCAAACTAACAACATGTTTGTAATAACAATTATATATAAGTAATAAAACATAAAAAGGGTTTTGTGAAAAGCAAGCATTTAGAGTAGTAGATAGAAAGAAATCAAAAAATAATGCACAATGCCATACGGGCCTTTTCACAAACACATAGCATGCATGGTAAATAAGCTATTGAAAGTATTAAATTGAACATGCAAGCAACCCTTTAAAAGGTAATATATAATTGTCAAACAATTCCTTTAATAATCCACAAAAATATAGAAAATAATGACCCAAATAAATTTCTAACACCAATGAAAATAATGCAATGAATGAATGTATGCAAATAAATTAAATGAAATAGAATGGAAGTGACGAGGGATGAGAAGTTAAAGAGACGAAGAAGAAGAAAGTAAGAAAAGGAAGAAGAAAGAAGAAAAGATAGAAGAAATTAGGATTAGAAAAGAAAAGATAAGATAATTGGCGCTGATCTGGATAAGTTGTGCGGCGCAGGCGACGCGAGTGTGTGGGTCACGCGTTCGCGCGGATAGCACTTCTATGAAGTGACGCGGACGCGTGGGTCACGCATTCGCGTGGAGTGATTTATGCCATTAGCGCGAGTGCAGCCTCGCGTTCGCGCAACTCTCTGTTGTAAATGCATAACTTTCTGCCATACACCTCTTTACGTCGATTTCACAGGGCCACGCGTTCGCGTGGGTGACGCGGACCCGTGGGAGGCATTTTTCCCACATGACGCAGACGCATCAGCGTCACGGTCGCGTGGATCAATCTGTGCTAAAGGCACGCCTTCAGCCACGCTCTCGCGTGACTCTCTGTTCAATTCTCTTTTCTTCAAAATGCACTGGTGACGCGGACGCAGGCGTGTTTTTTTTTTTAATGCAAAATGCAGAATGCATTATGCAGATGTTATGAATAATTCCACGTTCAATAAAATAAAATAAAACTCAAAAACAAACAAAACGAAATAAAATTAAAATTAAAAGAAAAGGAATGATCATACAATGGTGGGTTGTCTCCCACCTAGCACTTTTAGTTAAAGTCCTTAAGTTGGACATTCTGGTGAGCTCCTTGTCATGGTGGCTTGTGCTTGTACTGATCCAGGAATCTCCACCAATGTTTGCAATTCCAGTATCCTCCGGGATCCCAAACTAGGCACAGAAAGCCTTCAAGCAGGTTAAAGCAAGTGACAAGGCCCCAAGAGTGTTGATTGCCAGAATGAATTCCGGGGTCCCAAATCTTGCTTTTGCACCCGTCTTCTTGTTGATCATTATGATTCCATCCGGGTGGCAGGCAATCTGAATTCTCACTAAAGCGGCCAAACAACTTCCTAGACCCATTCAGTTGATCTTTACACCAACCTTTGCATTTAAACTTTGAGCTTTCCACCATATTGAATCTCGCATGACGACTCCTACCACTAACCATCTCCCTTTTACTCTTAAAGCCACAAAGAGCTCTAAGTTGACCATCCGTCTCCAGTAGCCCATATTCAAGTGGAATTATAAAGCTAAGAGATATGAATTTTACCCACTTGAATGTTGTGAAGGATGATGGCAACTTAGGGGGAGGTATTTCTAACGAATTTTCAAGCTCCACTCCCTTGTGCTCTTCTCTGACAACTTCCACCTCTTTGCAAGTTTCTTCAATATCAACCTCTTCCTCTTGGTAACTTTCTTCCAATTCAATCTCTTCTTCATTGCTCACCAAGGGCATGGGAGGCTGTGCTTCTTCTTCTTTGATCTCCATCTCTTGACCAACCTCTTCCAAGTGTTCAACTATGATATGCCTTGGAGGTTGTACACCCTCCTCAGCATCAATTTCAATCGCCTTGGAAGGAGGTTCTATAACCTGACTTTCCCATGGAGGTTCAGCATCTCCTAAGTCTGCAACTATTTCTTCCTCTGCAACTATTATGGCTTCCTCCACTTGTTCCAGTACAAAGCCATGTTCCTCATTGTCCACCGATTTTTCTAGTGTCTCCTTCATGCTACGCTCTTCTTTTGATTCTCCACATGCAGCCATGGGAGTTCCTTGAGTGTCCAGATGTCGAGAAGC
This sequence comes from Arachis hypogaea, assembly GCF_003086295.3. Classification (NCBI taxonomy): domain Eukaryota; kingdom Viridiplantae; phylum Streptophyta; class Magnoliopsida; order Fabales; family Fabaceae; genus Arachis; species Arachis hypogaea. The sequence goes on from NC_092049.1 coordinate 23,115,773, forward strand.
TAATTTATTTACTACCTCGGTTAAGGCAGTCATGAGTTCCAGTACACTCCTTTGCATCTTCGCTTGCCCTTGAAGAAGAACACGAAGTCTGTCATCCATTGGAGGTTGGGGTGGATATGCGGGTTCATTGGGTGGGAGAGAGGGTTCATAATAGGAAGGTGGTTCATCTTGATAATGATAAGGAGATGGTGTATATTGAGGTGGTGGTTCATGAGTGTAGTTGTGTTGGAATGGGCGTGGTTCTGTGTATGGTTCATTTGGCTCATAAGGTGGTTGGTATGGTGGATGCGCGTTAGGGTCATATGGAGATGAATGGTGGAAAGGGGCTTGTGAGTATGGTGGTCCAAAGCTATTTTGAGGAGGTGGTTCATTAGCATATGATGGAGCTTGCTGGTAACTACAGGGGGGTCCACCATATCTATTGTCTTGGCATGCATTGTAGGATGGTCGTTGGCCATGGTATCTTGAAAGGTGATATTGCCGAAAGGGTTGATCAGATCCTCGTGGCTCCTTCCATCTCTAATTGTTTTGACCTTGATGCATGTTCCTGTTATAATTTCCATTCCTTGCAACAGCATTGGAACCAAACTCAAAGCGATGGGGGTGAGAACTCATAATAGCAAATAAAAATTAAAAACGAAAATAAAAACAAATTTAAATTAAAAGCTTATTGAAATTTAAATTTTGAATTTGAATTTTAAATTTTGAAATTTGATTTTTGAAATAAGATAAGATAAGATTTTGAAAAAGATATGATTTTTGAAAAAAAATTTAAATTTTGAAATTTAAAACTAAGATAAGATAAGATAAAAATTTCAAAATAAAAATATGAAATTTTTTTTAATGAAAATTTCGAAAATTCAATAAAAATAAAGAGAAAAGATATTTTTGAATTAAATGAGGAAAGAGAAAAACAATAAAATGATACTGATGAGAGAACTTTTGCGTGGTCTAGAAATTTGCGGATAAATCCTCGTTGCAAGTATAGTTTCTAAACCTTCAAAAGTCATTTCATACAAACGTTTTGGTTGTCACGAGTAACAAACCCCTTTAAAATTGATAACCGAGTACTTAAACCTCGGGTCGTCTTCTTAAGGAATTGCAGGGAGGTGTATTTATTATTTGTTATGAGTTTTTTGGGGAATGTTGAGTTTGGGCAATGGGCACAGGTATATTTAAATGACAAGTAAAATAAAGTAATAATAATAAAATCTCTTGGCAAGGTATAAGAAATTAGAAGTCCAGACTTAGTTATCCTTATCAATAATAATGAAAGTTGAATCTTAATTCCACTTAGTTGATCTTTACTAAAGCAAAGGAAAGTCAAGGGACTAATTAGTTTGATCTTCGAATCCTATTTATTTCCTAAGAAAAGGTTGGGATTAATTGAAGTTCAGTTCAATTAGCAAAGATAACAGTTATCAATTATGTTGAGATAAGGTAACTCCTGAGTTACTGCTTTCTTAACCAAGACCAAAAGGGAAAAAGTAAATTTACCGGAATAAAAATGCCTTCAGATGGGAAGCAACAGTAACATAAATTAAAGAGAGCAATCATAAGTCTGAAATACCTCAAAATATATTAAAATAGAAAATCAATCATAAAGAGTCATAAACAAAAGTGAGAAAAGAAATAAAAAGAACATTGAACCTGGAATTGAGAGTCACTCATAAAACTAAGAGAAGTCCTAAATCCTAATCCTAAGAAAGAGGAGAGAACCTCTCTCTCTAAAAACTACATCTACTCCTAAAATTGTGAATGTGAAAGCCTGTTTATGAATAGATACATTTCCCCACTTTATAGCCTCTAATCTGTGTTTTCTGGGCCGCAAACTGGGTCGAAAACAGCCTAGAAATCGCTGGAGAAGAATTCAAACACGCTGATTCCCGTCACTGTGACGCGGCCGCATGGAGCACGCAGTCGCGTCACCTAGAGTTAGAGCAACTATGGCATATTATATATCAAATCGAAGCCCCGGACGTTAGCTTTCCAACGCAACTGAAACCGCATCATTTGGACCTCTGCAGCTAAAGTTATAGCCGTTTGAGTGCGAAGAGGTCAGGCTGGACAGCTTAGCAGTTTCTCCAACTTCTTGTATTCCTTCCACTTTATCATGCTTCTTTTCCATCATCTGAGCCATTCCTGCCCTGTAATCTCTGAAATCACTTAACACACATATCAAGGCATCTAATGGTGATAAGAGAGGATTTAATATTAGCAATTATAAGTCCAAAGAAGCATGTTTTCAATCAAAGCACATAATTAGGAAGGTAAATGTGAAACCATACAAATAGTATGAATAAGTGGGTAAAGAGTTGATAAAAACCACTCAATTGAGCACAAGATAAACCATGAAATAGTGGTTTATCAACATCCCCACACTTAAACAATAGCATGTCCTCATGCTAAGCTCAAGAGAAACTATAAAGGTGAAGAGGAATGATAGAATGTATGAAATGCAATCCTATCTATATGAATGCAACTAAATGTGAAATGATTCTACCTACTTGGTTAAAAAGTAAATAAGCTCTTCAAGACAAACATAAATCAGATTTCACTAATTCAAATTATACAGTAAAAGACAAGTAAACTTGTAAGAAGATAGCTTATAAAAGCAGGGAACATAGAATTAAGCACTGAACCCTCACTGGTAGTGTATATCACTCTAATCTCTCAAGTGTATAGGGTTTTTCACTCTACTCTTCTCTAGTCATGCTTTCTAAACCTTGTTCTTCGTCTAACCAATCAACAAATATTTAATGTACCAATGCAAACATCATGAGGTCTTTTCAAGGTTGTAATGGGGCTGAGGTAAAGGTAAGGATATATGTATGGCCAAGTGAGCTATAATATGAATCTTTAATTAACCTAAGCTCTCACCTAATATACATATACTCTATATAATTTTAAAATCATACCTAGCTACCCATAATTCTCACTTTTGTATAATTCCCTTACTCATGTACCAAATTCTCTTTAATTTTTATCACATGTGCATTGATTTTTCATTAACTTAACATTGGGATAATTTTGTCCCCTTATTTATTTGCTTATTTATTGAATATTTTTTTCTTTTTCTTTTTCTTTTTCTTTTCTTTCTTTCTTTTTTTTTCTTTTTTTTATCTTTTTTTTGAATCATAAAAGCAAACATAACTTATCAATGCACATGGATTTTCCATTATTTTTCTATTTTGATTTTTCATGAATAGGTTCCCAAATTCCCAATATTCAAATAAATTAGAAACATGATACATTCCCTTACTAACCCATGTTCCCACAGTTTTCCCACACTTAATTGTTACACAATCCCTATCTTAAGCTAACCAAAGATTCAATTGGGATATTTAATTGTTTTTCTGCTTTAAGGCTAGTGATGTGGTAAAATACAGAACAAATGGGGATTGAAAAGGCTCAAAGTGGCTGACAAGGGTGATTTAAAGGGTAGGCTTATTTGGGATAAGTGAGCTAAAATCAAATAATGGCCTCAATCATATGCAAGCATGTAAATACACTAAATATTGGACATATAGAATAGAACAAAGTAAAGATCGCAATCATAGTGAAGAAAACACACAAGAATAAAAATTTATGGTTAAATAATATAACCATGTAAATAAGCTCAAAATCTCACAGGTTGTGTGTTTTTTGGCTCAAAAACTATGTTCCAAATACAACTTCAAACAAGTTTTAACACATAAAAATTAAATTTTTTTTTAAATTAGTGAAATCTTTCAAAAATAGGATCTTAACAAGAAATTTATTATTTTAACTAAGCAGTAACTAAATGCATAAAATCAAATAAATATGCAAATGCAATAACTAATTTAACGAAGAAAATTAAAACATTGGTGTTGAGACAGGAATATACTAACCCACAGAGATCGGTATCAACCTCCCCACACTTAAAGATTGCACCGTCCTCGGTGCATGCTGAGATGTGCAGGTGGATGGGTTGTTTCAACTGTTGCTTTTCTCTAAGGATTGTGCAGATGGACTTGTCTGTCTCCCCATGTAAACGTCTTCCGGTTCTCTTCCTGGTGGCCATCCTGAAAGAAAAAGGGAAGAAAGGTAACCCAATAATAGAGATAAAAAAAATAAATGGAGTATGGTTGGGTTAATGCCAAATGAAAAGGGTCTCATTTACATGGAAGCTTCAACATGTACGTGAGAAAACAATAGAAGCCATGGTATACCAGTGGTGCAGAATATGCAACAGAGGGGAGGTGTGTGGGTAATGAAAATATCAATATAAGTTCATGTCAATGCAAGTGAATGTGCAAGTATCATAAAAAATTAGCATTGATTTAAATAATGTTACCCAATCAGAATAAAACAAGTCATAAGCACTAAGATAATACCAGAAAAGATGTAACAGTTGAATAAGAACATATGAACACCAATAATAAATTTAGAAAAGAAAATAAAAATATGCACAAAATTAAAATGCAATGAATGAAAGTATGTAAATAAATAAAATAAAATAAAATAAAAGATAAGAAAAATGAGAAGGGAAAGAAATAAAGTAAGAAAGAAAGAAGAAAACATAGAAGAAATTAGGATTAGAAAAGAAAAATAAGATAATTGGCACTAATCTGGATAGGTTGTGCAACGCTGGCGACGCAGTCGCGTGGGTGACGCGGTCGCATGGTGCGCGATAAGGTTGAGTGACGCGGACGCGTGGCCCACACGATCGCGTGACTTGATTTGTGCTAGTGGCGCGAGTGCAGCCTCGCGGTCGCACAACTCTCTGTTCAAAACTTAGTATTGCCAAAATCCAGGGTGACGCGATCGCGTGGTCGACGCGATCGCGCGGGTGGTCTTTTTCTTAAAATGATGCAGCCGCGTGGAGCACGCGGTCGCGTGGTAGGGCTTGGGCTTCCAGCACGAGTCCAGCCCAATTCCAGCTCAACTTTCGGCCATACACCGTGTAACGTCGAAATCCAGGGCCACGCGGTCGCGTGGGTGACGCGGACGCGTAGGGAAGCCATTTTGCAAATGACGTGGCCGCATCAGTGACGCGGTCGTGTGGAACGATTTGTGCCCTTGGCATGCCTCCAGCCCTGCTCCTGCGTAACTCTCTGTTCAATTTCTTTTCCTCCTAATGCACTGGTGACGCGGACGCGTCAGCGACGCTGCCGCGTCACGTGCGTCCTTTTTTTTTCTTCATAATCTGAAAAAATGCAGAATGCAGTGTTAATATGAATGTGATGCAAAGCTCCAGGTTCAATATAATAAAATAAAATAAAACTCGAAAACAAATAAAACTAAATAAAAATGAAAAAGGAACGATCATACCATGGTGGGTTGTCTCCCACCTAGCACTTTTAGTTAGAGTCCTTAAGTTGGACATTTGATGAGCTTCCTGTTATGGTGGCTTATGCTTGTATTCATCCAGGAATCTCCACCAATGTTTGTATCTCCAGTAACCTCCGGCGTCCCAAACTAGGTGCAGAAAGCCTTCAAGTAAGTTAAAGCAAGTGACCAGGCCCCAAGAGTGGTGATTGATAGAATGGATTCCGGGGTCCCAGACCTTGCCTTTGCACCCGTCTTTTGGTTGAGCAATATTGTTCCATCCGGGTGGCAAGCAGTTTGAATTCTCACGTAAGCAGCCAAACAATTTCTTAGACCCATGCAGTTGAGCTTTACACCAATCTTTGCATTTAAACTTAAAGCTTCCAACCATGATGAACCTTGCAGGACAATTCTTACCACTGACCATCTTCCTCTTACTCTTAATGTTACAAAGAGCTCTAAGTTGACCATCCGTCTCCAGTAGCCCATATTCAAGTGGAATTAGAAAGCTAAGGGATATGAATTTTACCCACTTGAATGTTGTGAAGGATGATGGCAACTTAGGGGGAGGTGTTTTTAATGAAATTGCAAGCTCCACTCCCTTGTGCTCTTCTCTGATAATTACCACCTCTTTGCAAGCTTCTTCAATTTCAACCTCTTCCTCTTGGTAGCTTTCTTCTAATTCAATCTCTTTTTCATTGCTTTCCAAGGGCATGGGAGGTTGTGCTTCTTCTTCTTGAATTTCCATCTCTTGATCAACCTCTTCCAAGTCTTCAACTGTGATATGCCTTGGAGGTTGTACACCCTCCTCAGCATCAATTTCAAACGTCTTGAAAGGGGGTTCTATGACTGGACTTTCCCATGGAGGTTCTGCATCTCCTAAGTCTTCAACCACTTCTTCTTCTTCAATAATTCCGGCTTCCTCTACTTGTTCTAGTACAAAGTCATGCTCCGTACTGTTCACTGGAGTTTCTAGTATCTCCTTCATGCTACGCTCTTTTATTGATTCTTCATATGTAGCCATGGGAGCACTTTGAGTGTCCGAGCATCGGGAAGCTAATTGACTCATTATTGCTTGCCCCAATTGATGAATGGTTGCCTGAAATCGATCCACTGTTTCCTTGAAACGATCCTTTGTCTCTTGATGCACTCGACTTTCATAAATAGGATCATAGTGCTCTTGGATTGATGGATATGGAGATGGTGAATATTGAAGTGGTGGTTCTTGTGAGTAATTGGGTTGGAATTGGGGTGGTTCTATATATGGTTTATATGGCTCATAAGGTGGCTGGTATGGTGGTTGAGGGTTAGGGTCATATGGAGGTGAATGGTGTAACACCCTAATATTCAAATCCTTATGCTCGAGTCATAAGTCAATGATATTACGGTGGTACGACTCTCAGGTGGATTTTTAATAAATAAATATAGGTAATTTCGAAAGGAATATTAATTGAGAAGCCTGAAAAGAGTAGAAATAAAATCGCGAAGACGTATCTCTCACGTTTCGACAACAAAAGATAAACCGTGAAGCCGAAAACGATATACGGACAAGGCGTAGAGGAGATTAAGAGATAGATAACAGATAGATATATATAACATAAGTAAATAGCTACTAGTCGCGACCCGCGAAGTTTAGGTCGGCTAGAGTACATTATGAAATTAGTTGACAACAGTATATCCTAATCTCTCCCGAAGGAAACATGAGAGCCTCTATAGGCAAATTCAAAGAGTTCAATACATAATATAAACTTTCCAAAACAAAGGTGGAGAGATTCTAATCAAAACACAAAGTAGAGGAAATAAAAATCTTCGTCGTCTCTCAGACAACCCACAACTCACTTCTGAGCACCTGGACCTGTATCTGAAAAACAAGAGATATATACGGAATGAGAACCCCGGGCCCATGGGTTCCCAGTACGGTAAAAATGCCAAATAAATTCAATGTACTGTAACAAAAACTCACTAAGCATCCTAAACTTCTTCACCAATTATTCATCCTAGGTTCTCGCTAATCCATGAATAGGCAACTGTCATAAGGGAGTGCTAAATTCAATTCATGTTTCACATGTTTCCCAACTCGCTGACTCTTCCACGAATCAGACTCAGAATCATAAGCAAAACCATCACCAGTTGTTCTGCCTCAGCAGTTCTATATCAATACATCATCATGCAATCGCATCATCAATTCATCCCATCAAGAACAGCCCTCACACCCACCGACACCAGCATGAGGGGCCTCTCAGTTGTACAAACACAAGCAATACAGGCAAGTAATACACAAACATGATACAAGTAGAACAAGTAGCATATAGTCAGGTAACATGGCATATATGATGTAGAAATCCAAGACAAATGGCAAACCCAAACAATTCAAACATATGCAAATGATGAATGCCTGCCCTATGGCTGATGATATCATCTGTCGGTTATATAGCCAACCCGACTTGTCCTGGTAGCTAACCATTGGACAGAAACACCCCTTGCGGAGCAAGTTGGTTTGAGCTACAACCCCCTTGCTACTGCCCGCTCAACCCAGAGCCAGTGAAATAATCACTACTGCGGCTACTACCCAGGCGGGTGTCTAAAAGCTCAACCTGGAGCGAGTGGATTCACCACTACTGCCACTACTACCCAGGCGTCGCAATCTCTGACCTGGAGCAAGTGGGACGAACCACAACCCTTGCTACTACCCAGGTATCTCAAGCATTGGCCCGGAGCAAGTGGGACGAACCACAACCCTTGCTACTGCCTAGGCATCTCAAACATATATTCATTCAATCTCAATTCATATTATCAACATTCATTGTTACCAAATCTCAAACATTAACTTGGAGCAAGTGGGACGAACCACAACTCTTGCTACTACCCAAGTATCACAAATAAACATTTATTCATAATCACCCTTCATTATTATCAATCCTCAGACAATGACCCGGAGCAAGCGGGACGAACCACGACCCTTGCTACTACCCAGGTATCATAAATACACATTTATTCAAAACCCCACGATTAAACTCGTTTATCATAATCCTCCTTTCCCGTCTCATACCCGAAGCAAGTGGACAACGCCACTGCCTACTACCCGGGGTCGCACATCACATTTCAATATTTTTTTTCATTATTATCCATTTAACATATTCATTCATTAATCATATATGCATTTATACTCAGCCATAAACAATAATGGCTTTGCCGTTACCCGGCAATAACTCAGCCATCCGGCTCATGGTCCAATCAAGAACGGGCCATTTATCAATAAATATAGCCCTCCGGCTCATGGCATACACGGTACTTCCACCGTCATCCTCCATATCTCATATAATCATCTTTGATCATCATTGATCATAACTTTTCCCCTTGCTTCACTCGCAAGTTACCACATCCCCTAGCTCATTGCTAGGCATATCAGAATGATTTAATACATAAGAGGTGAGATCGGAGGCTTAGAAGTATGAGATTTGGCTTTTAAAACTCAAAAATCAACTTTGGCATGAAAACAGGACCACGCGTACGCGCACTCCACGCGCACGCGTGGATGGCCACAAAACTCATCGACGCGCGGACGCGCGGGTTGAAAAATAGCCAAACGACGCGCAAGCGTCAGCCACGCGTACGCGTGGGTGCTCTTGCGCCCCAGGCACAAAACTGGCACAACTCTGGCACAACTCTCGGGAAAATAGCTGGGCATTTGGTGCAGCGCATCGACGCGCCCGCGCACACCACGCGCACGCGTGGATAGTGCCTTCTTGAAGAACGACGCGTACGCGCCAAGTGCGCCTACGCGTGGAGGGTCATTCTGCTAAAAATTTTCTAAGTTAAAAGCTGCAGAATTTACAGATTCAACCCTCAATCTTCCGACGGACATAACTTTCTCATTTTAAATCATTTTTCACCCGTTCTTCAAACGGCATGGACATCCCGGATCCAATTTCATTTCTAAACAGATTTGGCACAAAACAGAGATCCGTAGTCCAAGTTATGTCCCGTCAAAGTATGCCCAAAAACCATGTTTTCATACAAAACCACTAGGTGCCATTTTCAAAACAAGCCATTTTCAACTCTTTTCAAAATCAACCAAAACATGCCAATTTCAACCCTTTTTGAAATCAATCAAAATGTACCAAAATCCAAATCAAGCCATCCTCAACTCACACATTGACACTTTACCAAAAATTTCCAAAACCACATCTAACCATTTTAACACTTCTCAATCAAATGGCTAAAGGACAAACACAATATCATGTCATACATCCTTCCTCATCCCAATTTCTAATAATACCATTTCCAATCAACCATCATTATACATATCAATATCATACTCACTATCACGTGATTTCACCCACAAATCAACCTTAATCATTCCCCAAGCATATATCACAACATACATATCTCTAATGCATCATCATACCATCAAGGCATCAATAATCATAATCACATATATGATCACATAATATATCTCAACCGAACCAAACATACCTCGTCTACATAATTTCACCCAAAATTACCAAATTCCACACTTCAACTTCTCAAACCTTATTATTCAATAACCAACCTAATCATTCATATATTCATTATCTGAAATTCATCCAATCACTTGTGCCATCATACAATGCACACATCGACTTACCTTTCTTACCTCTTTCCGGCCTCCGGCCCAAAATTCACGGCCTCCGGCCCAATTTTCACAATTTAAATGCATAAACCACAAATCAATACTCATTACCCAGTACATCAAATTCTCAATACACCAAGCATACAAGGTCACACAATTCTCAACCCAATCATTAATTCACATTACATATCAACTATGCATATTAGCACCAACCATTTACACAATCCAAACTTAATCCTAGGGGCATCTAGCCTAGGAATTCTCATCACAACACACGGTACTTAAATGAAACTTAAACCGTACCTCTTGTAGCCAAACCAATTGAGCCACTTCTTTAGAATTCTTCACCAATCTTAGCTCCAAGCCTTACCAAAGCTCCTCAAGCAATACCAATCTCCCAATTGTGCACCAACATCACCAAATACACTAACATAACCAATGTCACATACATACATCAACCTAGGGCTCATAAAAATGACAAATCACAAGGGTTTGAGCACTTCTTACCTCAGCCCATATGAAGTAGGGATAGAACCCACTTAGAATCCATGTTGGAGTATCCCTAAACACCCAAAATCACAAGATTTCAACACTAACTACCCAAAAACGTGTAACAGTGGGAATTTCGAAAACTGGGCAGAGATGAATGAAATACTCACCACCAAACTTAGATAGAATTGTAGAGGATGAGAAGAGCAACGTGTGGCCGTAAACGGCTCGTCAATCGGAGCTCTGTAGCTCATGTTATGGTGGTTTGAAGATCAAAGAGAGTTAGGTTTTCTCTCTTCTCTTCTCTCTTCTCAAATCAGCGCCCCAACCCTTCTTTTTAGGGTAAAATGAGCTGAAATGCTCACAACTAATGTTTATATATATTGGGTCTTGGGCTTACTTAGGCCCGGTTCACTTATTTTTGCCCATTGGCCCAATTTTGGGCCAAAACCTTTAAGATTAGCGCTCTAAATCGCTCTTTAAATATTTCTACCTTCCCTAATTATAATTCCTCATTTCTTAATCTTATTTACCCATAATCAATTTCCTCAGTTGTAGTACCAGACAGATCTCAGCCGGTACTGCCGGTCAAAATTCCACTGCGCACTTTTACGCAGAAAACTATATTTTCCGACTCGGAAAAATTCACTGAATCCAAATATCGTATTTAAATTATCAAATTCCAATTGCCAAATCTTCCAACCATATTCGCTCCTATTTAACTTATTATTTACTAAATTTCGGTTAGACTGGGTATTACATTCTATCCCCCTAACAGAAATTTTCGCCCTCGAAAATTCCATCCATCACTATCCTCTCCCTCTGCCAAGCCAATTACCACTAATCACAGCTCAACTCCAAGCATAACCTCCAAACTTACTTTCTTATTCTCAAACCTTCGAATTTCTACATGACTTGCTGTTATAAAGTCTCTGACTCATCAATCAAAAACCCCTTTCATTTCTAGAAAGCAAATGAGTTTGAAATAACAATTTAACAAAAATCATGAGAATCCGCCTTCCTTTAATAATCTATAAAAGCATTCGAGACACATCGCTTTCGTTAAAGTTACTCATGTAAAAAATTATCCTCAAAACCATAACCAGCACTCTTTCAAATTTTTTTGGAGAAAAAATTTCAACAGTACCTCCCCAAAAATTGGAGTTTACCACCCGTCACGGGCTCCCTCAAACCAATCTCAGTACTGCATCTGTATTTCAATTTAGTGGCTTTCACATTCATCTTTCAAAACCAATCATTATAAATCTCAATCTAATTCCAAGGTCACTATGACCAAACATCATGGTACTCATCTCTCAAACACGACAACTCGCACTCTCTCATCATCTAAATCTAATTATGCATCAATGATAATTTCCTCATCCGTTTCAGAACCATCAAGGCTCACAGCCGCAATTAATTCCAATTACCTAGAATCATTATCTGCATAAGCTCACTAAACTTTTAAGTACTCAAAGCATAAAGCATTTCCAATCATGCTCTACTTTTCCTTATTATTACCATACTATGCTAACGCTTTAGCAAGCTTCCGCTATGCCACCTTGATTTTTCGTCAAGTATTAGTTCCATCACTTATTTCCTCAAGTACTAAACCACCACTTAACTTGACCGACAATTCGAATTAACGTTTCCAAATCCATCATTTAGGACCATCCCTTATCTATTTAAATCAAAGGAACTAAAAGTCACGAGTTCAATCCATTTCACCAAAAATCCAGAAATCAACCAACTACATAACAAACACAACACATTATTCTCAACAGAAAGTCATTTACATCACAGGCATTTATCCATTTGTATTAAGGCAATTACCTCAATCTTACTGTCGCAATCGGCCCGCATCCTGACTCTCTCCTTGTTGGCAATTTCTTGATACATGCCCTGGTAACCCGCACTTGTAACATACACCTAACCCCAATCGGCACGGCCTATTTGGGTGATGACTTCCACATCTCTGACAGCTTGAAACATCAGAAGCAGCCGCTGCCCGTTTTCCCTTACCATTCCTTTGGGACTCCTTACTCGTCGCAAAGTTATTCTGTCCTTGGGGAAAGTGTTGTACGTATCCTCTCTCCTTAAACTCTCGACCCCTTGGTGCGAATCCTTGGTTGTGCTCTCTATGACTTCCCTTCTCTGCAACTCTCCTCTTCACACACTCTTCAGCAATTCTGCTCTTATTCACTAACTCTGAAAAAGTTCGGATCTCCATTGGTCCCACTGAACTTAAGATGTCGCTCCGGAGCCCTCCTTCATACTTAATGCATTTCCATTCCTCGAAGTCTCCCGGAGCTCCTTGACACATGCGGAAAAACCTGAATAGCTCCTCAAATTTGTCTGTATATTCAGATATGGACATAGCACCTTGCTTTAGCTGCAGTAACTCCAATTCCTTGGCTGTCCTGGCGGAATTCGGAAAGTACTTCTTATAGAATTCCACCTGGAAGGCATCCCAAGTGATATGATCATTCCCCTGTTGCAGAAGATGTCGAGCCCCTTGCCACCAATGCGATGCTTCCCCCGTGAGTAGATAGGTAGCGAATTCAACACGCTGCTCTTCAGGCACCAACTGCGCTTGCAGTGCTCGCTCCATGGCCTGAAACCAAGTATCAGCTTCAGTCGAATTGGTGGTTCCCTTGAACTTAGGTGGATTAACCTTTAAGAAGGTTGCCAGTGTCATCGGGTCCTGAGCTTCCCTTCCGCCATTGCCATTATTGTTCATCTGTTGCCCAAGAGCCTCCGTAGTAGCCTGCATAGCAGCAGCCATATTCTCCAATGCTGCCATAAGGTTTACCGGGTTATTCGGGTTGATTTCCGATTCCTGCATATTAGTACGATCTCTTTCACGTCCCCGACCGGGTCCACGAGGTGCCATCTGGTTCCTATACACACCAAACAATCGATATCAAGTTGATCAGTCTCAATATCGGAAGTATAGTGCTTCAAAGTACCAAAGGTACACTCCTGGACTTCATGCTAGATGTATCGATTAGATACCCTAACTAGCACAGGCACAGACTCAAGAGTATGCATTGAAGCATAAGCAGTTCCATCCCTCAGGCTCACGAGGACGAACTGCTCTGATACCATAATGTAACACCCTAATATTCAAATCCTTATGCTCGAGTCATAAGTCAATGATATTACGGTGGTACGACTCTCATGTGGATTTTTAATAAATAAATATAGGTAATTTCGAAAGGAGTATTAATTGAGAAGCCTGAAAAGAGTAGAAATAAAATCGCGAAGACGTATCTCTCACGTTTCGACAACAAAAGATAAACCGTGAAGCCGAAAACGATATACGGACAAGGCGTAGAGGAGATTAAGAGATAGATAACAGATAGATATATATAACATAAGTAAATAGCTACTAGTCGCGACCCGCGAAGTTTAGGTCGGCTAGAGTACATTATGAAATTAGTTGACAACAGTATATCCTAATCTCTCCCGAAGGAAACATGAGAGCCTCTATAGGCAAATTCAAAGAGTTCAATACATAATATAAACTTTCCAAAACAAAGGTGGAGAGATTCTAATCAAAACACAAAGTAGAGGAAATAAAGATCTTCGCCGTCTCTCAGACGACCCACAACTCATTTCTGAGCACCTGGACCTGTATCTGAAAAACAAGAGATATATACGGAATGAGAACCCCGGGCCCATGGGTTCCCAGTACGGTAAAAGTGCCAAATAAATTCAATGTACTGTAACAAAAACTCACTAAGCATCCTAAACTTCTTCACCAATTATTCATCCTAGATTCTCGCTAATCCATGAATAGGCAACTGTCATAAGGGAGTGCTAAATTCAATTCATGTTTCACATGTTTCCCAACTCGCTGACTCTTCCACGAATCAGACTCAGAATCATAAGCAAAACCATCACCAGTTGTTCTGCCTCAGCAGTTCTATATCAATACATCATCATGCAATCGCATCATCAATTCATCCCATCAAGAACAGCCCTCACACCCACCGACACCAGCATGAGAGGCCTCTCAGTTGTACAAACACAAGCAATACAGGCAAGTAATACACAAACATGATACAAGTAGAACAAGTAGCATATAGTCAGGTAACATGGCATATATGATGTAGAAATCCAAGACAAATGGCAAACCCAAACAATTCAAACATATGCAAATGATGAATGCATGCCCTATGGCTGATGATATCATCTGTCGGTTATATAGCCAACACGACATGTCCTGGTAGCTAACCATTGGACAGAAACACCCCTTGCGGAGCAAGTTGGTTTGAGCTACAACCCCCTTGCTACTGCCCGCTCAACCCAGAGCCAGTGAAATAATCACTACTGCGGCTACTACCCAGGCGGGTGTCTAAAAGCTCAACCTGGAGCGAGTGGATTCACCACTACTGCCGCTACTACCCAGGCGTCGCAATCTCTGACCTGGAGCAAGTGGGACGAACCACAACCCTTGCTACTACCCAGGTATCTCAAGCATTGGCCCGGAGCAAGTGGGACGAACCACAACCCTTGCTACTGCCCAGGCATCTCAAACATATATTCATTCAATCTCAATTCATATTATCAACATTCATTGTTACCAAATCTCAAACATTAACTTGGAGCAAGTGGGACGAACCACAACTCTTGCTACTACCCAAGTATCACAAATAAACATTTATTCATAATCACCCTTCATTATTATCAATCCTCAGACAATGACCCGGAGCAAGCGGGATGAACCACGACCCTTGCTACTACCCAGGTATCATAAATACACATTTATTCAAAACCCCACGATTAAACTCGTTTATCATAATCCTCCTTTCCCGTCTCATACCCGAAGCAAGTGGACAACGCCACTGCCTACTACCCGGGGTCGCACATCACATTTCAATATTTTTTTTCATTATTATCCATTTAACATATTCATTCATTAATCATATATGCATTTATACTCAGCCATAAACAATAATGGCTTTGCCGTAACCCGGCAATAACTCAGCCATCCGGCTCATGGTCCAATCAAGAACGGGCCATTTATCAATAAATATAGCCCTCCGGCTCATGGCATACACGGTACTTCCACCGTCATCCTCCATATCTCATATAATCATCTTTGATCATCATTGATCATAACTTTTCCCCTTGCTTCACTCGCAAGTTACCACATCCCCTAGCTCATTGCTAGGCATATCAGAATGATTTAATACATAAGAGGTGAGATCGGAGGCTTAGAAGTATGAGATTTGGCTTTTAAAACTCAAAAATCAACTTTGGCATGAAAACAGGACCACGCGTACGCGCACTCCACGCGCACGCGTGGATGGCCACAAAACTCATCGACGCGCAAGCGTCATACGCGCGGACGCGCGGGTTGAAAAATAGTCAAACGACGCGCAAGCGTCAGCCACGCGTACGCGTGGGTGCTCTTGCGCCCCAGGCACAAAACTGGCACAACTCTGGCACAACTCTCGGGAAAATAGCTGGGCATTTGGTGCAGCGCATCGACGCGCCCGCGCACACCACGCGCACGCGTGGATAGTGCCTTCTTGAAGAACGACGCGTACGCGCCAAGTGCGCCTACGCGTGGAGGGTCATTCTGCTAAAAATTTTCTAAGTTAAAAGCTGCAGAATTTACAGATTCAACCCCCAATCTTCCGACGGACATAACTTTCTCATTTTAAATCATTTTTCACCCGTTCTTCAAACGGCATGGACATCCCGGATCCAATTTCATTTCTAAACAGATTTGGTACAAAACAGAGATCCGTAGTCCAAGTTATGTCCCGTCAAAGTATGCCCAAAAACCATGTTTTCATACAAAACCACTAGGTGCCATTTTCAAAACAAGCCATTTTCAACTCTTTTCAAAATCAACCAAAACATGCCAATTTCAACCCTTTTTGAAATCAATCAAAATGTACCAAAATCCACATCAAGCCATCCTCAACTCACACATTAACACTTTACCAAAAATTCCCAAAACCACATCTAACCATTTTAACACTTCTCAATCAAATGGCTAAAGGACAAATACAATATCATGTCATACATCCTTCCTCATCCCAATTTCTAATAATACCATTTTCAATCAACCATCATTATACGTAATCAATATCATACTCACTATCACGTGATTTCACCCACAAATCAACCTTAATCATTCCCCAAGCATATATCACAACATACATATCTCTAATGCATCATCATACCATCAAGGCATCAATAATCATAATCACATATATGATCACATAATATATCTCAACCGAACCAAACATACCTCGTCTACATAATTTCACCCAAAATTACCAAATTCCACACTTCAACTTCTCAAACCTTATTATTCAATAACCAACCTAATCATTCATATATTCATTATCTGAAATTCATCCAATCACTTGTGCCATCATACAATGCACACATCGACTTACCTTTCTTACCTCTTTCCGGCCTCCGGCCCAAAATTCACGGCCTCCGGCCCAATTTTCACAATTTAAATGCATAAACCACAAATCAATACTCATTACCCAGTACATCAAATTCTCAATACACCAAGCATACAAGGTCACACAATTCTCAACCCAATCATTAATTCACATTACATATCAACTATGCATATTAGCACCAACCATTTACACAATCCAAACTTAATCCTAGGGGCATCTAGCCTAGGAATTCTCATCACAACACACGGTACTTAAATGAAACTTAAACCGTACCTCTTGTAGCCAAACCAATTGAGCCTCTTCTTTGGAATTCTTCACCAACCTTAGCTCCAAGCCTTACCAAAGCTCCTCAAGCACTACCAATCTCCCAATTGTGCACCAACATCACCAAATACACTAACATAACCAATGTCACATACATACATCAACCTAGGGCTCATAAAAATGACAAATCACAAGGGTTTGAGCACTTCTTACCTCAGCCCATATGAAGTAGGGATAGAACCCACTTAGAATCCATGTTGGAGTATCCCTAAACACCCAAAATCACAAGATTTCAACACTAACTACCCAAAAACGTGTAACAGTGGGAAATTTCGAAAACTGGGCAGAGATGAATGAAATACTCACCACCAAACTTAGATAGAATTGTATAGGATGAGAAGAGCAACGCGTGGCCGCAAACGGCTCATCAATCGGAGCTCTGTAGCTCAAGTTATGGTGGTTTGAAGATCAAAGAGAGTTAGGTTTTCTCTCTTCTCTTCTCTCTTCTCAAATCAGCGCCCCAACCCTTCTTTTTAGGGTAAAATGAGCTGAAATGCTCACAACTAATGTTTATATATGTTGGGTCTTGGGCCCACTTAGGCCCGGTTCACTTATTTTTGCCCATTGGCCCAATTTTGGGCCAAAACCTTTAAGATTAGCGCTCTAAATCGCACTTTAAATATTTCTACCTTCCCTAATTATAATTCCTCATTTCTTAATCTTATTTACCCATAATCAATTTCCTCAGTTGTAGTACCAGACAGATCTCAGCCGGTACTGCCGGTCAAAATTCCACTGCGCACTTTTACGCAGAAAACTATATTTTCCGACTCGGAAAAATTCACTAAATCCAAATATCGTATTTAAATTATCAAATTCCAATTGCCAAATCTTCCAATCATACTCCTATTTAACTTATTATTTACTAAATTTCGGTTAGACCGGGTATTACAAATGGCGGAAAGGGGCTTGTGAGTATGGTGGTCCAAAGTCATGTTGAGGAGAGGATTCATAGGCATATGGTGGTGGTTGTTGATAATCAAAAGATTGCTCACCATAGCCATTGCCTTGATATGCATCACAGAATGGTTGTTGATAGTCCATTGGAGGTGGTTGTTGCCATAAGGGTTGATCAAATCCTTGTGGCTCCTCCCATCTTTGATTATTCCAACCTTGATGCCTGTTCTCATTGTAATTTTCTCTTCCTGCAATATAATTGTAACCAGACTCATAGCCAAAGGGGTGAGAGTTCATAGTATCAAATAAAAATTAAAAACAAAAATAAAAACAAATTTAAATTAAAAGGTTATTTAAATTTTGAATTTAAAAATTAATTTTTGAAATTTTAAATTTTAAATTTTTGAATTTTGATTTTTTGAAATTTAAAATTTGAAAATTTTGAAATTTGAATTTTGAAAATTTTTAAAATTGAATTTTGAAATTTGATTTTTGAAATAAGTAAGATAAAATAAAAATTTTAAAAATAAAAACCAATAACCTCTTAACTTAAGAAAAAGCAAAAATAAAACAAATAAACAAGCAAAAATAAAATATTTACAATAACCAATAATAAGGCACACGTTTGCAATTCCCCGGCAACGGCGCCATTTTGAAGAGAGAACTTTTGCGTGGTCTAGAAATTTGCGGATAAATCCTCGTTGCAAGTATAGTTTCTAAACCTTCAAAAGTCCTTTCATACAAACGTTTTGGTTGTCACGAGTAACAAACCCCTTTAAAATTGATAACCGAGTATTTAAACCTCGGGTCGTCTTTTCAAGGAATTGCAGGGAGGTGTATTTATTATTGGTTATGAGTTTTCTGGGGAATGTTGAGTTTGGGCAATGGGCACAGGTATATTTAAATGACAAGTAAAATAAAGTAATAATAATAAAATCTCTTGGCAAGGTATAAGAAATTAGGAGTCCAGACTTAGTTATCCTTATCAATAATAATGAAAGTTGAATCTTAATTCCACTTAGTTGACCTTTACTAAAGCAAAGGAAAGTCAAGGAACTAATTAGTTTGATCTTCGAATCCTATTTATTTCCTAAGAAAAGGTTGGGATTAATTGAAGTTCAGTTCAATTAGCAAAGATAACAGTTATCAATTATGTTGAGATAAGGTAATTCCTGAGTTACTGCTTTCTTAACCAAGACCAAAAGGAAAAAAGTAAATTTACCGGAATAAAAATGCCTTCAGATGGGAAGCAACAGTAACATAAATTAAAGAGAGCAATCATAAGTTTGAAATACCTCAAAATATATTAAAATAGAAAATCAATCATAAAGAGTCATAAACAAAAGTGAGAAAAGAAATAAAAAGAACAATGAACCTGGAAATGAGAGTCACTCCTAAAACTAAGAGAAGTCCTAAATCCTAATCATAAGAGAGAGGAGAGAACCTCTCGCTCTAAAAACTACATCTACTCCTAAAATTGTGAATGTGAAATCCTGTTTATGAATGGATGCATTTTTCCACTTTATAGTCTCCAATATGTGTTTTCTGGGCCGCAAATTGGGTCGAAAACAGCCTAGAAATCGCTGGAGAAGAATTCAAACACGCTGATTCCCGTCACTGCGACGCGGCCGCATGAAGCACGCGGTCGCGTCGCCTAGCGTCAGGGCAACTATGGCATATTATATATCAAATCGAAGCCCCAGACGTTAGCTTTCCAACGCAACTGGAACCGCATCATTTGGACCTCTGTAGCTAAAGTTATAGCTGTTTGAGTGCGAAGAGGTCAGGCTGGACAGCTTAGCAGTTTCTCCAACTTCTTGTATTCCTTCCACTTTAGCATGCTTCTTTTCCATCCTCTGAGTCATTCCTGCCCTGTAATCTCTGAAATCACTTAACACACATATCAAGGCATCTAATGGTGATAAGAGAGGATTTAATATTAGCAATTATAAGTCCAAAGAAGCATGTTTTCAATCAAAGCACATAATTAGGAAGGTAAATGTGAAACCATGCAAATAGTATGAATAAGTGGGTAAAGATTTGATAAAAACCACTCAATTGAGCACAAGATAAACCATGAAATAGTGGTTTATCAGATACCAAACTTAAAATTTTTAGATCAATACGAAGAAAACAACTAAGAACAACTTGAAGGTCAAGATGAACACGAAGAACAAATTTTTGAAAAATTTTTTTAATAACTAAATAAAAATCAATAACCTCTTAATTTATGAAAAAGCAAAAATAAAAACAAATAAACAAGCAAAATAAAATATTTATATTAACCAATAATAAGGCACACGTTTGCAATTCCCCAGCAACGGCGCCATATTGAGGAGTGTATTGGTTGTCACAAGTAACAAACCCCTTAATAAATTTGATAACCGAGTATTTAAACCTCGGGTCGTCTTCTCAAGGAACTGCAGGGAGGTATGTTCTTATTATTGGTTATGAGTTTTGTAAATTGGGGGTTTTGAAAGTAAGGAACAGGTAATTTAAATGACAAGAAAAAATAAATAAATAACTAATAAATAAACTCTTCGCAAGATATGAAAATTCGGAAGTCCTATCCTAGTTATGCTTATGAGAATTGAGTTTAATCCCACTTAGTTAACCTTTACGAAAGCAATGGAAAGTCAAGTGGACTAATTAGTTAGATCCCCAAGTCCTAGTCAACTCCTAAGGAAAGACTAGAGTTAGTGGAATTCAATTCAATTAGGGAAATTAATTATCAATCATGATAAATTTGATAACTCAAGAGCCTCCAGTTAATCAATTAAAGCCAAGAATATAAAAAGCTAAATAGGAATCATAAACTGAAATACCTCAAATTATGTTAAATAAGATATTCAAATCTAACATGGAAAAATTCATAAATTAAATTGGAAAAATAAATAAAAGGAACATTAAACCTGGAACTCAGAAGAAATTGTAAGTTGAAATAATAAAGTTGAAATCCTAATTCCTTTAAGAGGAATCCTAATCATAAATCCTAAGAGAGAGAAGAGAACCTCTCTCTCTAAAAACTACATCTAAAATTATGAATTATGAGCTGATTATTGCCTCTCTATGAATGAATGGATGCATTCTTCCACTTTATAACCTCTAATCTGTGTTTTCTGAACTTGGATTTGGGCCAAAAGGTATTCAGAAATCGCTAGGGGCGTTTTCTGCAGTTTCTGGTGCGTGGCGTCTGTCACGCGTCCGCCTGGGTCACGCGGTCGCGTCATCTGGGAGTTTTCCTTGTCACACATTCGCTTCAGTCACGCGTACGCGTCATCTGCGTTCTGCTCAAGGCGCGCGTCTGCGTCAGTCACGCGTTTGCATCGCTGCCTTTTCTCGCTAGGCACGCGGCCGCGTCGCCCATGCGTTCGCGTCGCTGCCCTTTTCTTCAAAACTCCATTTTTGTGCTTTCCTTCCAATTTTGTATGTTTTCTTTTCATCCTTTAAGTCATTCCTGCCTTAGGAGATCTGAAAATGCTTAACACACAAATCACGGGATCGAATGGTAATAAAGGGTAATTAATATTGATAATTTTTAAGCATAGGGAACATATTTTTTTACATACATCATATAATAAGGAAGAGAAAGTAAAACCATGCAATTTACATGAATAAGTGAGTGAAGTATTGAATAAATCACTTAAATTGAGCACAAAATACATCATAAAATATGGGTTTATCAACGCGTGGCTCACGCGTCACGCGTACGCGTGGCGTGGCATTTTTGGCAACGCATGCACGAGAAGCATGCGTACGCATTTGTGCATTTTCACGCACTCACGCGTACGCGTGACTTGTTATACGCTCCATGCGTGCGCGTGGCCTACGCGTACACGTGGCTGCTGCCTGCTGTAAAAACTGGTTTTGACAGTTTTAAACCAATTTTCCACTTCTAAACCTTCATTTTCTCCCTTTTAAGGCTTAAAGTATGGTTTTAGGTCCAGTGGATAAAAGAAGCTAGGAAAACAAGATAACTTGAGGGTGAAGTAAGATGTAAATGGTGGATTTTATGAAGAAAATAAGAATGTTATCGAAGTTTAACGCTAAGGCTTGTTAATTGATGATGTATTGATAATGAAATTGAAATGGCTTATGAATAATGATATCTGAGATACGAGTTTCCCTGGGTAAAAACTGTGGCTCGCCACCACGTGTTCCAGGTTGAACCTCGACACTCTGTTGACCCTACGTCGTAAGGGTGACCGAGCACGTATAAATTCCCGGGTATGGATGGCCCCCATTGAGCGATTACTTGATGTTGAATGTGAAATCTATGCATAGGCTCTTGGGGATGCGCGACGGGGGACAGTCTAAGGTTTTTGGACTTGTCGGGTTGGCTGGATAACCGACAGATGAGCCTCATCTGCTATAGGACAGGCATGCATCATATGCATTTGTTTGTTTTGATTGCTATGCATTTCCTGGGTTTGCCTAGTTGATATATACCACCTGCTACCTGTTATACTTGCTACTTGCACTATCTGCTCATTACTTGTGTGTGAACTTGTTTGGTTGCTTGTCTTTGCTACATTGTGGATGATAGAGGGATGGAGGAAAGGGTGAAATGGTTTGGTGTTATGTTAGGTTCGAAATTGAGTAAGTTAGGCAGATTTATAATACCTACCCCTGTTTATGGCTTCTGTTTAGTAATTAAGTTGGATAATTGAATAACGGAGTTCTAGGATTGCTTATGGCATTCTCAGGACCTTATTTATTATACGCGTGACACTTTTACCATGTTTAGAACCTCCGGTTCTCATTCCATGCTGTGTTGTTATTTTTCAGATGCAGGTCGAGAAGCTCCTTGCTAGGCGTCTGGATCCTTGAAGCGAAGTAGTTCTTGGGTGTATTTTGGATCTCTATTTGTATATATGTATATATGTGTTTAGCTTACTCTCCAAGTACTTGTGTATGCTGCTCCTCATAGAGGTTGAGGGAGAGATAGAAGTTTATTTTGGTATTTTGGTGTATTTTGGGATACCTATGTATGTTTATATGTATATATATATATCCTCCGGCCAGCCTTGGCTTCGCAGGCTGAGTCAGGAGCTAGTTATGCTGTTTCCTTGGCTTTCCTTTACTCTTTTGCTTATCTTTACTTTTTCCCATTAGGTTTCTTAGCACGCAAGTAACACTACTCCTCGAGCGTTGCGCTTTTTATTTTGCGACTTTTGTTTTAACCGTGTTCCAAGGCTCCTAGTATATTGTCATTTCCACTATTTTATATATATATATATATATATATATATTACTATTTAGAGGTCTGTGACACCACATTACCTCTGTTCTACGACTTAAGCGTAAAACTCTGTGTAGTAGGGTGTTACAATTTTTGTTTCATTTTATCCATTCCCCTTTTTTTAGATTCTTAAGATAAAGTATTTTGAAAGTTAAAAAAAAAAAGAGAGAGAAGATATTTTTGGTACAATTTGTATATAAATAAGCAAAAGAATGATAGTGACAAATAAAATGAATTATAGGAATATTTTTTATTGAATATTTATAATTTTATCGAATTTTCAATTAAGTCCCTATACTTTTTTTTTCTTTTCAATTGGGTTTCTAAGGGTATACAAGTAAATTTAAAAAAATAATGTATAAGAACTCAATTAAAAAAAAGTATAAGGATCTAATTGAAAATTTAGTGAATTATAAAAATCTGCAGAATAATTAAACATTTATTTAATTGTTATTACAATTTCACCCACTAATAACTATCATTTATTTATGGAAATATTTTACCCTCTATTGATAAATTTTAAGACATTTTGATTTGGAAGTCATTTCCTTTATCGTGCAACAATAATGACCGAATAATAGTAATCATAATCATAGCCTCCTCTCCAGAGAAAGTCTAGGACCAACACTTAACCAGTAAAAGAAAAGTGAGTAATTTTACATTATTTATCATTGGATGAAATCTCACACCATTAAAAACACCAATAATAACTAATTGATGACTACAAATCACATAATTTACTAGTCCCTTAGCACTCCTCTCCTCTTCATCATAATTAGTGTACAAGTAATTTAAATTTTTTCATCATTCAATATAATAATTCTTTCCCCTTCTTTAATTTTGTCAGCACCCATTTTTTCATTACACAAAGTGCATTTCTTAGTAATTTATTTAGTTTCAAATCATATGGTTTTACTAGGGCATACCTAATTCTCACGTTCAATGTATAATCCTTTTTCAAACAAATTAAGTTTAATATTTATAGTGTATATTAATAGAAATTAATATTTATGTTATATTTTATTTAATTTGTAATTTTTGCTTGCTTTTAGAGATGCTCTATTAACATCGTATACAGTAGTAAAAATGTTGCAATTCATATTGTATAACTTAATTTAAAATACATAATTTGACATTAGCATATCTGTTTTTGTAGAAGTTGACCGTTGTATAGTTTGTTTATTGATGAATATTTACAAACTTTTCGTTGAGATGAGTTATATATCAACAATGAGAGAACAAGAGGGTGAGTACCTGCAAAAAGTACTTCTACGTTCAAATCAGTAAATGAATAATAGACTTTGTCGAATGCAATGATCAGAACAATCTTTTTACCATTTTCTTTATATCTGAAAATGAATAATAACGGTTATTTTTCCGAATAATGATGCTTTAAACGGAGAATAATAGCATTTTTGAGCGCTATTGGTATTTATTTGAGTGACCGTTATTGACAGCCGATCTATAATATTTATAGCCGAGTTATAATGTATAACCGATGTATAACAGTCATATCACAACTCCCAAACTTGGTCTTGTGGTATTTTTGATAAAACATGTTGAACTTTTTATTGAGTTATAACTTGGTACTTTGATAACAGTATGGAACTCCCAATTCAATGTATTTTATCAAAATGAATATAAAATAATTATATGCAACAATTGTAATTTATTTGGAAAAGAAAAAAGAAAAGTAAAAGGTTGTCATTAAATTAAAAGTGGGTATAATTTTCAGTTTTCAATGTCATTCACTGTCGTTTGTTTTATAGAGAAACAACGGTTGTGATGGAGTTGGAATTAAAATATTTATTAAATGTTAATAAATTCTTTTGGAATCCTTAAAGGTTACATTAAAGCAAATCCAGTTCCGTTTAAACCTATTTTAGACGAGTAAGAGATGAGTAAAAGAGGTTAGTTTTACTTTCATCTTTGGGTCTGATTTCTTCATCTTTTTCTATCATTTTGTTTTCGAAAAAATATGGGTGAGAAAAGGGGAAAAGAAAAATTTGAAGATGTTGATGACGGTTGTTACAATTGGGTTAATGAGGATGTAAAAATTCGAGGGTCTCTTTTCGTGGACACGGGTAGTGTGGTTGAGATTGATGTTGAAAAAATAGTTAGGAGGAGTTCTGGGGTAGGGGTTGAATTGCTTCCATGCATTAGGGATGATCGCGTTTTTCATAGAAAAATGGATTTTGAATTTTTTTTTACATGCATAATTGTGTTCTTGAAGAACTGCGTGTGAAATTGCCATTTACGACTTTCGAATGTGATATTTTGAAACAACTTAACTGTGCTCCATCTCATCTCCGTCCGTATGGTTGGACTTTTGTGAGATGTTTTAAAATTTTAATGGAATTTTTAAAGATAAAACTTTCTCTTGAAATGTTTTTCTCCTTATTTCAAGCTAAAGATGTTTGGAAGGGGATTTGGGTGAATCTGAATAGTGCTTCTGGCTTTTCGCCTTTTGAATTCTATAATTCATTTTTCAAGAATTTTAAGGAAATACTTTTGAAAGTAAAGTCGGTCGACGATGATTTTTCCTTTTATTTGGATGAGAATTTAGGTGAGAAATTTTTGCTTTTTTTGTGTTCGCAACCACAACATATATTAGGTCCAGAGGAGATCACTCCTCAGAATGAGTGTATAATAAGATATTTGGTTGAAGTAGTTGATAGAGGAAACTTAATATCTGTGTTTGATCTGCTTCCATGGGAGGAAGATAGAGCATCTGTGGTGAATTATCTTGGTGAGAGTTGTTGAGCTGTTTGTTAAAGATATTGATATTTTAGATGTATGTTTGATATTGTTTACTGGTTTTGTAGGTGGAAAATATCCTAGAATATCTGCGGCGAGTTTGAGAGCTCGTCTGAAGACAAAAAATTTTGTGAAAGAGGGATCTTCCTCTAATCCTGAGAAGATGGATGGAGAGAGAGAGAGGTTAATCAACCATCCCCCCAAAAGAAGAGCTTTGTATTTAAGAAGAGAAAGGTGGAGGTTATAAATTTGGGTGACGATGTTTCTGAGAAGGAGAATGACATTCCTTTGGAGGATCTTTCAGCATTTGTTACTAAGCAAGAGAAGCTCCATGGGTTTTTCAAGGAAGGTGATGGTTCCTCAGTATGGGATAAGAGATTTCTGATCCGTTTATGATTGTAGCTGATGAGGTGGTGCAAGCATCTTCCGACGTTGTCTTAATTGATAAGGTCGGGGATATTGGTGTTGACTAGTATTTTCATGTACGAAAACTGAACTTTGTCTGTTAACTTTTGGGGATCGACGGGTTATATATATTTCTTTAACTTTTGGGTTATTTCAGGTTTTGGGTTTTCGTCTGGCCAATATAGGTCGGAGCCAAGAGAGGAGGCATAAGAATCTGTTGCTGAAAATTGATGGATCTGTAATTCTAAAAGAGGAGTTAGACTTGAAAGAGATTGTTATTATGGATCTTAAAAAGAAATTGGCTAAAAAAGATGAAGACTTAAAGTTGCAGACAAGTAATCATGACAAAGATGTAGAGCTATTGAAAAAGAAGGAAAGTGATCTTTTTAAATTGAATAACCAAGTTATTGAAGTTACTGTGAGGCTAAAGAATATGGAGAAGGATTGTGAGACTAAGGTTTTAGATGCCTATGCCTTTGCCGAAGGATTTGAACGTGCTGTTACTCAAGCAAAGTTATTAGCTCCTGATAGTGACTTCTCGGCGATGGATCCAAGTAAAGTAGTTCAAGATAGAATTTTGGTGAATGACGAGGATGAGGATGACAAGCTGGTAGATTGATGTTTAGTAGTTTGTTTGAAAAAATTTTGAATTGTTTTGAAATATTTGACTTTGGCCAATTTGTTTTGGCTTTTTGTTTTGGGATTTGTAATAGATAGTCATTTGAACTAATTTTTCTTTTGGTTATATTTAATCACTATTTGATTATATGATATTCGTTTAATGAGCTTGGATTGAACATATGCCAGGTTTGTTTTGGCTATTTGAAATAGGTAGGTGATTGAGGCTGATAAAGTTTTAATGTTTGATATTTGATGAATTAGTAGATAGATGTTTGATTGAGTGATTTAGGCAATGGTTGTTTTAGGTTGCCATTAATGTATTGTTTCTGATTTCTGAGAGGGGGTTGATAGAAGTGATTTGTTTAGACGAGAATAACTCATTGGTTCACCTTTGTTTGCTGATTTGATTGATGTTTGAGATTTCGCATGTTTTAAATGATGCAAATTTGAATTGAACAGCTATCGCAAATGGATAACTATTTGTGATTGTTTGATATTTGATTTGAACAATTTAGTTGACTATAGTTATTCAAAGTTCGGATTGATATAGATCTGATAATGATTGATATAGATTGGAAAATGGAGATAATAGATATAGATTAGCCTTTCTCTGGCCATAATGATTTAGTATATGACCTTTGTTTACAAAGGTGCAGGTAGGCTTGCCTCGTTAAAACCTCTCCAAACAAAATCCTCTTTGGAAAAAAATCTTGTGAGTAGGAAAAAGAGTACAAGCCTGTCCCTGGCTTTTAGCTATAATATTGCTTTAAAGAAGAAATATTCCAAGAGTTAGGTAACATGGTACCGTCTAAAGATTCAGCTTATAAGCTCCTTTTTCGAGAACTTCAAGGATTCTGAGTGGCCCTTCCCATTTGGTGGCGAGTTTCCCATGGGATGGAGGTTGTCTGGCTTGCTCGATTTTTCTAAGTACGAAGTCGCCAACTTGAAATGAGCGAGGATGGACCTTCTGATTGTACCGCCGAGCTATGTTTTGCTACATTTCTCGATGATGGACAAAGGCTATATCTCGAATTTCTTCAACTAAATCAAGTTCGATTTGCCGAGCTTCATCATGATCGGTTGCTTGTGTTCTTAGTGAGGATTGAGAGATTTTCAAAGGAATCATCGCTTCAGACTCGTAGACTAAACGGAACGGGGTTTCTTTAGTAGTAGAGTGTGTAGTAGTGTTATAACCCTATAGGAGTTCTGAAATAAGCTCGGCCCAAAGCCCTTTTGCATCATCCAATTTCTTTTTCAAAGCATATAGGACGACTTTGTTGGCAGCTTCAGCTAATTCATTAGTCTACAAATGTTCAACTGAAGAGAAGTGTTGTTTGATTTTTAAGTTCTGTAAAAAAGATGTGAAATTATGGTTGACAAAATGGCGACCATTGTCAGTAATATGATGAGATATACTAAATCTGCATATAATGTGCTTCTAAACAAAGAAAATCATTTGTTGTGATGTGATTTTGGCTAGTGGTTGTGTCTCAATCCATTTGAAAAAGTAGTCAATTGCCACAACTAAAAATTTTACCTGTCCTGGTGCGATAGAAAAAGGGCCGAGGATGTCAACCCTCCATTGATAGAATGGCCAGCTTACCTCGAAGTGATGCAATAGTTCACCTGGTACATGTATTATTGGAGCGTGTTTTTGACAATTTGTGCAGGTTTTCACCTTTTGATGAAAGTCTTTCTGTAAGCTCGACCAGAAAACCCAGCTCGAAGAATTTTGGAGGATAAACTCCATGCTCCTATATGTGTGCCGCATATTCCTTCATGAACCTCGGCCAAGGCAAGCTCGGCTTCTGACCTGCTTAGACACTTAAGAGGGGACGAGTATAGCCTCGCCTATATAGGTTATCATTTAACAATGTAAAGAATGAAGCTTGTCTCCTGAATTTTTTTAAATTAGTGATTTCAGAGAAAATATTTCCAGTTTTTGGATAATGGATGTAAAGCCATCGCCAATCATCTTTGTCAGCAATGTGGCAAATGTTAATGAAATTGATGTTTGGTGTAATCAAAGTGGATTCTAAAAGAGTAGCAGTGTGTGATTGTGTACTTGCGAGCTTTGACAAGATGTCGGCTTGATAATTTTGTTCTTTGGGAATATGATGAATCTCAAATTTTGAAAAATGAGTTATAAGTATTTTGATAACATTCAAGTATTTTGTTAAAAGGGGATCTTAACAAGAAAAGATTTATTTGCTTGTTGTACTACTAGTAAAGAGTTATAGTGTACCTTTATTGCAGAAATATTTAATTCGATGGCTAACCTTAAGGCGGCAATGAGTGCTTCATATTCGGCCTGATTGTTGCTGGCCATGAAGGAGAAGTGTAGAGAATGCTCCAAAACTATTCCATTTGGGTCCTCTAGAAGAATTCCTGCCCCTGGCCCTTGAGAGTTAGAAGCGCCATCGAACTATAAACAGGATTTACAGAAATTTGAAAAATTAGATGAATTGGTTAAAAATTGTAAAATACAACTTTGGCAAAATAGGGTGGTCATGCGTACGTATGCCACCCGCGTACAGATGAGTTCAAAAGATGCAAAGGTCGCATACGCGAACCACATTCGCATAAGCGAGAATTTTGGGCAGAGATGTTGGCTCGTGTACGCAAGACACCTGCCGTGTTCGCGAGATTTTAAAAATTGCCATTCTCGTGTACGCAAGAGTATGGACAGTACCATGGACTTGCATATGCATGACATTCCCCATGTACCAATGAATGTGAATTTCTCCAAAAAGCTGTTAAGTTCAGAAAATCAGTTTTTCACAGCAAATTTCAAACGCGTATAACTTTTTTATTAAAAATAATTTTTAGTCTATTCTTCAAACATTATAAACTCCATGGATCTAATTTTCATTCAAGATAAGTTTCACAAGATTTGGGGGTCTAGAAGCCAAGTTATGACCCACCAAAATTGGTCAAAAATTGGCTTTTACAAAACCTTACAAATCCTCTAGTTTTCTAAAATTCTCAATACAAATCGAATCACTTACAACCAAATTCAATCCCAAGCATCCACATATAACACCAAATACTAGTCTCCTACTTATCAATCACCCAAACACCTAAATTTCTCAATTCACATAATTATACTCATCATATATCACATATATACACATTCAATAATTTCACAATCATTTTAATACCTAAGTTCCTCAATTTACATCATCATAGTCATCATACATTACATATATACAATTTAACCACAAATTTTAAACAATTCAGAGCATCCAAGCCTATATTATGGCAACTAGCCTAAGTTTCACGCAACATTAGATACTAACTACAAGAAACCAAAATCATACCTTGGCCGATTTTCTCCCAAACTCGACCACCACCCAAAACCTCTTTTCCCCAAGTTTTCAAACCTCCAAAGCAAACTCAACAAGCTTCCAGCCACCAGAGTTTAGTTCCAAGCACACCACTTTACCAATTTGACTTCAATTAAAAAAAATCCAATCTAGTTTCATATAATGTACCAAAATCAAATACTAGAGTTTACTAATTCATCAATTCACGAGGGTTAATGATTCCCTTACCATATCCACTGATGATTAGGGTAAAACCTAATGATTACACAATGCTAAATTATACATAACTCATCAAAATCATTAAAATCTCTCAAAACCCATAAACAAAATGCGAATTCAGAATGGAAGAGGTAACTGGACAAGAAATACAAAATTTCTTACTACTTTGTTCAGATAGAATTGAAGAGCTCGGCGAGATAAACGCGTGGCCACAAATGGTGCGGCGATCGGAGCTCCGGATTAAAAGTTATGATCGACTGAAGTTAGAATAGAAAAGATGATTTAGGATTTCACTCATTCTCTTCTCTTCTCACCATTCTTCACTCTCTTTCTCTCTCTCTCACAATAAGGCACAAATGTGTGCTGAATATGGGTTGGGATTGAGCCCAATATTGATCCGGTTCAACTGGTTCGGCCTGTTAATCTAATTTTGGGCCAAAACCTTTAAAATTAGTGTTTTAATTCGTATTTTAAATATTTTTATTTCTTCAAATTAAAAATTTTAATTTTTTAATTTTTTATTCATAATTAATTTATTAATTAATTATTTATTAGTTTTCAGAGTTTTACATATGTTATTATATTGTGTTATGAGTCAATCCCACATTATCCAAGTCATGAAAGTTTTCTCCTTTCCTATTAGTATAAATATGCATATGTACTCCTTTTACTTATCAAGTTGAGTTGATTGAGTTATATTTAGATAATTTTTGTGCTTATTTTCCTCTAGACTCTTTTGAGAGTAAGAGGTGCATCCTTAGCATAGCCAACCAAAGTGTGTTTTTGCCTATTTTTACTATAGTGAGATTGTTAACCTTGCCATGGTTGGTGACCCAAACTAATGCCACCCAAACTTGGGGAGGTTAACAATCCCAGTAGGGTAAAAATAGCTAAGAATCTACCTTGGTTGGCTAAGTCAAGGATGCACCTCATACTCTCAAAAGAGCCTAGAAGAAAATAAGCATACAACTTATTTTAATGTAACTCAATCAACTCAACTTGATAAGCAAAAGGGGTACATATGCATATTTATACTACTAAGAAAGGGAAAACTTTTATGGCTTGGACAATGTTGGACTAACTCATAATACAATATAATAATATATGATAAACTAGACTACTTTAATTAACAATACAAACATAAAGATATATGCTATTGTATCATTCTCTCTCCGTTGGAAAGAACTCCTGCATTACTTTAATACTTGAAATATAAGTTTCAACAAAAACACAAAAGTTAATTTTGTAACAGTAAGAGAGGTCTTTGATAATTTGAGGAAATCCCTCTAATGAAGTTCATTTACATTTCCAAATTATAATATTCATAATTAACATAATAAGAAAAAGTGAAACAAATTCATGATCAAAAGGAATATCAGGCCTCCATGGGCTTAGGACTTGAGGAAGACTCTTCAATTTCTATCATTTGCTTCTGTAATTTCATGTCCTTCACATCTAGTAATTTTTCATGGTCTCCAGGATCTAGTGGTTGATCTTTGATTCCTTCCCTCACATCTTCCTATGCATTTCTTCCCATTATGCTTACAATCAAAGAGGTTGTGATGCTATTAGAGATATTTGTGGTAGTAATAAATTCTCCACTTTGGTATTTACTTGTAATAACTTTTTGTAAGATGCTAAATTTTTTTCAATATTCTTGATGTTTTTTCTTATTTTTTTCTTTTTGAACTAAGTGTAGGTTCCCTCGCTAATTTATTAAGTCTGTTGCCTTCTTCTCCTTGTTCAATCTGCTGTTTCTTCTGAACTTGGGGTCCTTCCTTCCACATAGCAATATCAGTATCATTTTCTCTGTTGGTCTGGGTCCCACTCTTCAGTATTTGGTTCTGTTTTAGATATGTTGTATTATTACTGGGTTTGGTTGCGCTTTGTGTACTATTCCTATATTCTGCAGATCCTGTATTATTTGTATTAATAGGGTTACCTTCCATAATTGCCTCAATATTAATGTTGCGACAGTTGGAGAATTTTGGTTTTTCGTCATAAAGAACTTGATATCTAGATGAATAAAAGCTTCTTTTTTTTACATTTCGAATCACCTCATATCTTAGTTTGGTTGTCCTCTGATTTCTCTTGACCAACATCCATGCCCCAAATGGGTTCTCCTCTATTGAATTTTGATTCTTTCCATGTTCAAGTTGTCATATCTTGAGACCTAACAAGCCCTTCTTGATTTTATGCCTGGACAGATTCTTTCTCTTTTTGTTGGTGTTCCTCTAACGAATCTTTATGGGTGTCGACACCGCATTAGCTATCACAATGTTACTTGCGCTGGCCATCTCTCACGACAGTTTCTACCATTTTTGTTAACATATCACCCATCAACTCATCACAATTCTCCATTTTATGGCCATAACGACCAAACTTAAAGCATATTTGATGCAGCTCTTAATGCTCGAGGTTGATGTCTTTTCCAAGAGTTGATAATGATGGAACCAACTTTATTATCAAATCTAACTCCACATAAATCTGAGAAAACTTGCTTCTTAAATATATGGAGGTAAGCTCATCGTCTTTTAGCATGGTTCCTAAAGCTTTATCCACTTTCTAAAGGAAATATTTGTTGTAAAGTTTAGCCAGAAGATTCGGAATCCTTACCCAAACAGCTTCTTCAAATTAAAAAAAATTAATTTTTTAATTTTTTTAAATTATTTATTAACTTACAGAATTTTACATATGTTATTATATTATGTTATGAGTTAGTCCCACATTGTCCAAGTCATAAAAGTTTTCTCCTTTTCTATTAGTATAAATATGCATATATTCTCCTTTTACTTATCAAGTTGAGTTGATTGAGTTATATTTAGATAAGTTGTGTGCCTATTTTCCTCAAGGATCTTTTGAGAGTAAGAGGTGAATCCTTAGCTTAGCCAACCAAAGTGTGTTTTTGCCTATTTTCACCTTAGTGAGATTGTTAACCTCACCATAATTGGTTATCCAAACTGATGCCACCCAAACTTGGGGAGGTTAACAATCCCAGTAGGGTGAAAATAGCTAAGAATCTACTTTGGTTGGCTAAACCAAGGATGCACCTCTTACTCTTCAAAGAGTCTAGAGGAAAATAAGTACACAACTTATTTTAATATAACTCAATCAACTCAACTTGATAAGCAAAAAGGGTATATATGCATATTTATACTACTAGAAAAGGGAAAACTTTCATGGCATGGACAATGTGGGACTAACTCATAATACAATATAATAACATATGCTAAACTATACTACTTTAATTAACAACACAAATATAAAGATATATGCTCTTGTATCATTCTCTCTGGGTTGGAAAGAACTCCTGCATTACTTTGATACTTGAAATATGAGTTTCAACAAAAACACAAAAAAAAAAAAATTGTAACAGTAAGAGAGGTCTGTAATAATTTTAGGAAATCCCTCTAATGAAGTTCATTTACAATTCCAAATTATAATATTCATAATTAACATAAAAAGATAAGGTGAAACAAACTCCTGATCAAAAGGGATATCAAGCCTCCATGGGCTTAGGACTTGAGGAAGACTCCTCACTTTCTATCATTTGCTCTTGTAATTTCATGTTCTTCACATCTAGTAGTTTTTCATGGTCTCCAGGATCTAGTGCTTGTTTAGGCGCCATTATTTTGATAAAAAAAGATCTTTTTTCAATGAAAAAAGATCTTTTTTTTTATTTTTTAGCGTGTTTGGTAAATTTCTAGTAGTAAAAGTAAAAGCACTAGAAAAATAAAAAAAAAGATCTTTTTTGAAAAGCTGTAATTTACATCTTTTTTTAAAAGATCTTTTTCTCTTCAAAAAAAGATGTTTTTCATCTAATAAATAAACAAAAAAGTACTTTTATATCGTTATATCCAAACATAATTGATAGATAAAAAAATCTTTTTGCATGAGATACCCAAACATAAAATTACTTTTACTTTTCCATAAGATCTTTTAAAAAAAGATAACTCAAAAAAAGATCTTTTTTAGAAGCTTACCCAAACAAGCTCCTAGTGGTTGATCTTTAATTCCTTCCCTCACATCTTCCTATGCACCTCCTCCCATTATGCTTGCAATCAAAGAGGTTGTGATGCTATTAGAGATATTTGTGGTAGAAATAAATTCTCCACTTTGGTGTTTACCTGTAATAACTTTTTGTAGGATGCTAAATTTTTTTCAATATTCTTAATGTTTTTTCTCATTTTTTTCTTTCTAAACTAAGTAGTAAGGTTCCTTTGCTAATTTATTAAGTCTGTTGCCTTCTTCTCCTTGTTCGGTCTGCTGCTTCTTTTGAACTTGGGCTCCTTGCTTCCACATACCAATATCAGTATCCTTTTCTCTATTGGTCTGGGTCCCACTCTTTAATTTTTGGTTATGTTTTAGATATGTTGTATTATTACTGGGTTTGGTTGCACTTTGTGTACTATTCCTATATTCTGCAGATCCTGTATTATTTGTATTAATATGGTTACCTTCCATAATTGCCTCAATATTAATGTTATGACAGTTGTAGAATTTTGGTTCTTCGTCATAAAGAACTTGATATCTAGATGAATAAAAGCTCCAATTTTTTTACATTTCGAATCACCTCATATCTTAGTTTGGTTCTCCTCTTATTTTTCTTGACCAACATCCATGTCCCAAATGGGTTCTCCTCTATTGAATTCTGATTCTTTCCATTTCCAACTTTCATATCTTGCGACCTAAGAAGCCCTTCTTGATTTTATGTCTGGACAGATTCTTTCCCTTTTTGTTGGTGTTCATCTAACGACTCTTTCTGGTAGTCGGCACTGCATTGGCAATCACCATGTTACTTGCACTGACTATCTCCCACGGCAGTTTCTACCATTTTTGTTAACATATCACCTATTAACTTATCACAATTCTCTATTTTATGGCCACAACGACCAAATTTAAAGCAAATTTGATGCAGCTCTTCATACTCGTACTTGATGTCTTTTCCAAGAGCTGAGAATGATGGAACCAACTTTATTATCAAATCTAAATCCACATAAATCTGGGAAAACTTGCTTCTTAAATATATGGAGGTAAGCTCATTGTCTTTTAGCATGGTTCCTAAAGATTTACTCACTTTCTAAAGGAAATATTTGTTGTAAAGTTTAGCCAGAAGATTCGGGATCCTTACCCAAACAGCTATTTTTTGGATACCATGCTTGGGGGATGAAGATGGGTCTCCACCTTTAAACTAAAAGATAGTGGTCTGCTATCATCCAAGGTCCTTCAAACAAAGCATGCATATAGTCTTTTTGATGAAAAAATGGACAAAAAAACTGTCTTCTAAATTTATGAGTCTGACCACATCTTTCTTTGTCCATCTTTTTTGCACCCATCTTTCTATTTGACCACAATAAAAAGGTTCTTCTTCCATGGCTTACACAAGTCCTCTTATTCTTCCAAAAAAGACCTTGATATTTGGTTTAGGATGACAGGGAACATTCAAATCAAAATTTATAATATTCTAATCTTTATTAGTCTCATAGTCTTCCACGACTAATTCAGCAATTCTCTTTGGGTTGAGGGTGTCAAAGCCTGACCTCCACCATTTCTTAATATGAAGTATTTTGGCAAACATTTCTTTCATGATTCCTATCAGTTTCATTGACATTTGATTTATCTGTATGCATATCAATCGTATCACTCTGTTTTGGTACCTTTTCCACCATATCTTCTTGTACTTCTAGCCATTAGATCTTTTTATTCTGGTGACCTCTTTTCTGGTTCACTAAAGAGAATTTCATAGTTCATAGTCTATCATTAATATTGTAACCTTATTGGAAAAAATGAACGTTCTTCTAAGAAAAGTTTTTAAAATGATAGAGATATAATCATTTATGTTGTCTCCTTCTATTTATCATATGATATAAGTGCTCTATATTCGAAAGGTTTAGAGTTGAATCCTTAATGAACTTCAAAAGAAAATAAAAATAGCATAAAATAAATAAAAAAAGTTTAGGCGAAAAATCAAGCAAATAAAAAAAAGTTTTAATTTAAAGATATGTGATAAAGATATAACCATTCATGTTATCTCTTTTTATTAGGTTAAATCTATATAAAATTGTATATCTTGACATAAAGTACATTTATTTGAATGTTAAGAGGAGCTAATTAAATTTAACAAATTCTATAGTATATATTTTCAATAACCAAAAAATATATATTCTTTTTTAATTTAGATTTTTTAAAATAAAAAAATTAATAAAATAATAAAGTGAGAGTTTAATTACCATTAAATTTATAATTCTTATAAAATATGTATCTCATTATTTTAATTTAAGAGTATTTAACTGTTTACTTTATTATTTTATTAATTTATTCACTTTCATCTTAATCCACCGTTTTGTTGTAAAATAAATAAGGAAGATATAATAAATATAAAATAAAGAAGTGTAAATAGAAAACTCTAGTATTAATAGTTACCAATATAATTATCTCACCCTAATAATAGAAGTTATTAATATATTTACTAGTATTATATATGTAGTAACGTATGCTCAAGAGAGAGAAGAAAGAGAGTTTGTACGAGAGACAAGAGTATTTTTGTTTCTATTGCTTGTGTCATATGTCTCAGATCTTACTACTATTTATACACGTACAAAGAATTCCTTTTCAAGACTTCATAAAGTTTAGTCTTTCTTGAAGAATTGAACTTCTCTATTGGAAAAGCTAGCTGCCCAACATTGTGAAGAAAGTTACAACGTATTAAATGGGCATCCATTCATGTATATCAAAATACTTTCCATTGGATGACCATTTAGGATTATGCCTCGTTAAAACCTTACTAAAGAAAAACCCAATGGAAAAAAAACTTTAGTGAAGGAAAAAAAGTACAATATCCTTTGATGGGACTGCCTCATTAAAAACCTTGTCAAGAAAAATCCAATGGGAAAAAACCTGACCAAGGGAAAAAGAGTACAGTCTCCCCCTCTTGTCGACATCATTTAATATCTCGAAATCGGCGCATCCCAATCTCATGTACCAATCTTTTAAAGGAGGATTTTGGGAGTGACTTTGTAAATAAATCTGCCATATTGTCACTTGAGCGGATCCGTTGGATATCAATTGTCCCTTGATTTTGAAGATCATGAGTGAAGAAGAATTTGGGAAAAATATGCTTTGTTCTATCGCCTTTGATATATCCGCCTTTAAGTTGAGCAATGCATGCTGTATTATCTTCAAACAAGACTGTTGGAGCTATCTTCTGATTAATCATTCCACATGATAACAGAATATATTGGATCAAACTTCGGAGCAAAAAACACTCGTGACTTGCTTCATGTATTGCTAGTATTTCGGCATGATTAGAGGATGTTGTTGCAATCGTCTGTTTCATGGACCTCCATGATATAACTGTACCACCATATGTGAATACGTATCCTGTTTGAGATCTCCCTTTATGTAGATCAGACAAGTATCCAGCATCTGCATAGCCAACTAATTGTGACTTGGATCTATAGGGATAAGATAATCCCATATCAACCGTTCCATGAAGATATCGAAAGATTTGTTTGATTCCATTCCAATGTCTTCTGGTTGGAGAGGAACTATATCTTGCTAGTAAATTCATAGCAAATGATATATCGGGTCGTGTATTATTAGCAAGATACATCAACGCTCCAATGGTACTAAGATATGGTACTTCAGGACCAAGGATATCTTCATTTTCTTCCTTAGGACGGAATTGATCCTTCTCCACATCCAAAGATCTTACAATCATTGGGATACTTAATAGATGTGACTTATTCATATAAAATCTCTTCAAGATCTTTTCTGTATATGTTGTTTGATGAATAAAGATCCCATTTTTTGTATACTCAATCTGCAGGTCAAGACAAAATTTAGTTTTTCTAAGATCTTTCGTCTCAAACTCTTCTTTTAGAGCTTTTATAGTTATTGGAATCTCTTCAAGAGTTCCAATGATATTCAAATTATCAACGTACACAGCCATTAAAATGAACCCAGATGCATATTTCTTTATGAAAACACATTGGCATATATCATCATTATTGAATCCATTTTTGGACAGATACTCAGTAAGACGATTATAGCACATTCATCCAGATTGCTTTAGACCATATAAAGATCTTTGCAATTTGACTGAGTATAACCCTTGTGAATATTCATTGGATGGTTTAGATATCTTTAATCCTTCAGAGACTTTCATATAGATATCACAATCTAATGAACCGTATAAATAGGCTGTTACCACATCCATTAGATGCATATGTAATTTATAATATGCAGATAAATTGACCAAATAACGCAATGTTATTGCATCCACTACAGGGAAATATGTTTTTTCATAATCTATACCGGACCTTTATGAAAAACCTTGTGCTACAAGTCGAGCTTTGTAGCATACAATTTTATTTTTCTTATTTCGTTTTCTCACAAATACCCATCGGTATCCAACAGGTTTTACATTTTCTGGTGTACGGACTACAGGTCCAAAGACTTCACGTTTTGCAAGTGAAATTAACTCAGCCTTCATGGCTTCTTTCCATTTTGGCCAATCATTTCTTTGTCGACATTCTTTGACTGTTCTTGGCTCAGGATCCTTACTTTCATCCATTATATTTAATGCCACATTATATGCAAATATTTCATTGATAATTGTCTTATTTCGGTCCCATTTTTCTCCTGTAAATATATAATTTATCGAGATCTCGTCATTTTCACAATTTTCAGGTATCTGAACATCTTTTGGTGTTAAAATTATATCAGAATTTTGGACAACTGCAGGTATCTTTACTGTGTCTTTTTCAACATGAAATTATTTATCTCTTTTTTTTTCGAGGATTTTTGTCTTTGGAACCGACAGGCCTGCCACGCTTCTGGCGTGAATTTGTTTCAGTGGCTATTTGTCCGACTGGAACATCAATTTGAATTGGGACATTTTTCGCTGGTATATAAGATTTGGTTATCCTCTTTCAGAAAATGCATAAGGCAATTCATTTGCTATTCTTTGCAAATGTATAAGATTTTGAACTTCATCAAAATGACAATCTACACCGGGATTTAAATACATCTCTACTTTGTATCTCAAGATACCTCACTAGAGGGAGAGTCATATCCAACATATATCCCCAATTTTCTTTGGGGTCCCATTTTGGTGCGAGAAGGTGGTGCAGTGGAAACATATATTGCACACCCAAATATTCTTAAATGGAAAAATATTTGCCTGCTGGCCAAAAACTAATTGCATAGGAGAGAAATGATGGTAACTTGTTGGTCTCAAATGAATAAGTGCTGCAGCATGTAAAATAGCATGCCCCGAAGCCGAAGTTGGGAGATTTGTTCTCATAAGTAAGGGTATAGCAATTAATTGGAGGCGTTTAATAAGTGATTCTGCTAACCCATTTTGTGTGTGAACATGAGCTACTGGATGTTCAGCACTTATTCGATTGGCCATACAATAAGCATCAAAAGATTGGGAAGTAAATTCACCAGCATTATCAAGACGAATTGCTTTGATTGGATTTTCTGGAAATTGTACTTTTAATCGAATAATTTGAGCAAGTAATTTCGCAAACGCCAAGTTGCGAGAAGACAATAAGCACACATGTGACCATCTCGAAGATGCGTATATTAGGACCATAAAATATCTAAAAGATCCACTTGGTGATGGCCTTAAAATTAACTTTTCCTGAGAACATGTAGCACAACAAAATTCACTAGATGTAAGAATCTTCTGGTTCTTTAGTGAATGTCCATGGGAGTTTTCAATAATTCTCTGCATCATGGTTATTCCCGAATGACCCAATTAGTCGTGCCAAGTTATGAATTCATTTGGGCTAGTAAACTTTCGGTTTACAATGGCATGTAATTCAATTGCACTAATTTTGGTATAATATAACCCAGATGAAAGTGAGGGTAACTTTTCTAGTATAACCTTCTTATTTGAATCATGAGTTGTGATACATAAGTACTCATGATTTTTCTCATTCATAGTTTGAATATGATATCCATTTCAGCAAATATCTTTAAAACTTAACAAGTTCCTTAGAGACTTGGTAGACAATAGTGCATTATTTATTATGAATTTTGTTCCTCCAAGAAACAAAATTATAGCTTTTCCAGAGCCTTCTATCACATTGCCCGAGCCAATAATAGTATTAACATATTCCTCTTTTAGCACAAGATGGGTAAAATATATATTACTTTTTAGAATGGTGTGCGAATTTGTACTATCCACAAGGCAAACATCTTCACTATATGTCCTTGCCATTTCTCTTTAAAGACAAATAATAATAAAATGAGTAGTAATACTGCACAATCAAATTAAATTCTTGATTGGAATTATCTTTCTAAGAAACACTGTACATAAAGATAATGTTATATACTAAAATTTTATTATTATCACTATTATTATTTTTTTTAAAACTTGACACATTTAATGATTTTAAAATTCTTAAACATAAACATTAATATTTCATTATTTATGTACATCATTTTTAAATACATAGAGATTAAAACTTAAGAATAAGTTTCTTACATTATTTATTTACATGAATACTTAACAATCTCACATATTAAACTATTCCATCATTGATCAAATGACCAATCTTTCCTTCAGGATCCTCAAAGAAATCAGATACATCATAATGAGTGGTGGAATTTTCAGCATCATTTGAAACAAAAAATTTTACCTTTCCTTTGTCATCCTTTTTTCAAAGATGCTTGATAAAAATCGACTAGGTGTCTTGGGGTACGACAGGTACGCGACCAATGACCCTTTCCACCACAACGGAAACACTTATCCTCTGTTGATTTATTTTGTCTAATATTTCTTTCTTTATCCCACTTCTGGTGAGATCCTCTCTTATGAACATAATTCCTTTTCCTTCCATAATTTCTCTTGTTACCAAAACCTTGCCATTTACCTCTTCTGGGGTAATCATTTGCTGCATTTACTTCAGGAAATGGGGCGGTGCCAGCCGGGCGTACTTCATGATTCTTTAAGAGCAACTCAGAATATTTTTTAAATCTTTTTTCTCGATACTGTTGCTGTAAGAGCAGATTCGAGGCATGGAAGGTTGAGAAAGTTTTCTCTAACATGTCATTATCAGTTATCTTTTTCCCACATAATTTCATTCGTGAGGTGATTCGAAACATTGTTGAATTATATTCATTTATAGATTTAAAATCATGTAGACGCAAGTGCGTCCATTCATATCGGGCTTGAGGAAGTATCACCGTCTTTTGACGATTATACCTTTCTTCAAGGTCTTTCCACAGATCTGCAGGATCTTTTAATGTGAGATATTCATTTTTCAATCCTTCGTCAAGATGAAGACGAAGGAATATCATGGCTTTGGATTTATCCTTCTGGGATGTATTATTTTCAGCCTTAATTGTATCTCCAAGATCCATTGAATCAAGATGGATTTCAGCATCTAGTATCCATGATAAATAGTTGTTTTCAGATATATCAAGAGCAATAAATTCAAGATGAGAGAGCTTCGACATAATCAAATTTATTACCTGAGTCTTCCTAAAATTTGATCAGAGTCTCGTGCTGATAACGTATTGTAAAATAAATAAGGAAGATATAATAAATATAAAATAAAGAAGTGTAAATAGAAAACTCTAGTATTAATATTTACCAATATAATTATCTCACTCTAATAATAGAAGTAATTAATATATTTATGAGTATTATATATGTAGTAACGTATGCTCAAGAGAGAGAAGAAAGAGAGTTTGTACGAGAGAGAAGAATATTTTTGTTTCTATTGCTTGTGTCATATGTCTCAGATCTTACTACTATATCTTACTACTATTTATACACGTATAAGGAATTCCTTTTCAAGACTTCATAAAATTTAGTCTCTCTTGAAAAATTGAACTTCTCTATTGAAAAAGCTAGCCGCCCAACATTGTGAAGAAAATCACAATGTATTAAATGGGCATCATTCATATATATCACAACACATTTTTATTTTCTATTTTAAAAAAAAAAAAAGAATTTCCTTAACAACCTTACAGTAGTGATAAACTAGTATTAACGGTCAAGCGGTTGACCAAAACCTTGTATGGTTTTCACATTCATTAAACAATAATTGGTCTTTTTGGGTCATTTAATTTGAGCATTTTCATTGACCATTATAAAGGTCATATTTTTAAGTTTTTTTTATGCTGCATTTGATTTTGAAAATAGAATAAAATAAAATTTTAAAAATAAAATACAATAAATAAAAATATAAAAATCAATATTTTTTATTTTATTTAATAATAAATTAAATATAAGATAAACTAAATAATAAAAAAGTTAATTAACCTTCATTTTTTATACAATATTTAGAATAAAAAATATAATTATAAATATTTAATAATAATTAAAATATAAAAAAATAAGTTGTATTTTTGTTTAGTATTTTTGTGTTTTTTCAATTAAAAAATATAAAATACACTAATTTAATATCTCAAAATACAATATTTTTGTCCATATATTACTTGCCAAATATAATTTTATATCTCTATATTTATGTCTCAATATACTGCTTTTATAAACAAATGCAATCTTAGTATTTTTATGGGGTTTACTCAAAATCGTCCCTGAAAGATTACACGTTTTTCATTTTCGTCCCCAAATAATTTTTTTTTAATCAAATTAGTCTCTGAATGAATTTTTTTGAATCGTGTTCGTCCTTCCGTTAACCTCATGA
This sequence comes from Arachis hypogaea, assembly GCF_003086295.3. NCBI lineage: Eukaryota > Viridiplantae > Streptophyta > Magnoliopsida > Fabales > Fabaceae > Arachis > Arachis hypogaea. The sequence continues at coordinate 23,159,065 of NC_092049.1, forward strand.
CGTTGCCGTTAGAAATCTGCTGACCTGGAACGTGAGCTGGCAGCCCACCCAACCAAATGACATCGCAGTGAGACCTTAAGAGTATGCAAGTTTTGAAACGCCACCATTTTGAGAGTAGAGTGTAACATTTTACACTTTCTCTCTTGAACAAGTCCTCAGTTATTCTTCTTCACTCTCACCGTGACTCTCTGTTTCTCTGATCCATAAGCAACCATCACGAAGATGAAGAAGACCGCGCCATCGGCCGCAAACATTAGAGTAGTCGTCGAGCATTGTTCGTACATCAGTTCTGGAGCTTGGTGGGAAACTTGAAGGCAACGACACAGCGGTGTTTTTGCGTTCAAAGTGAGAGGTAAAGTTTTTTGTATCTTGTAAAAAAAAATTGGTAACACTATGTAAACCCCTAGTTTTCCCATTATATGATTGAGTCATCGTGAAGAATCTGTTAGTGCATAGGGTCTAGGGTTTCATCCCTGGGTTTGGTTTATGATCGGTTATATGCGTAACTGATGAAAGTCTCTGTTTTTGTGTCTTAGAAAAATGATAACTATTATTTGTGTTAATGAAGTAATGGTTACCGGTTTAATTGCTATGTTGATGATGATTTAGTGTTATGCATGTTCTGTTTTAAATTTTTATAGGGTTTGGAGGCATTCCAAGTCTTAGATGGCTTGCTACAATGACTTTTTTTTCTTAATATTGTTGTTTGCTATTATGTAGATGGAGGGTCCTCCGATAACATTCATATTTCATCGTGGTGAAAATTTTAAAAATGATAAGAAAGGAAGTAGAATCTACGAACTAGATAATACAGAAGTCTTAATGGGGGTTGATGAGGATACGCTTGATGTGTTTTTTGTTAAAGGATACTATAAGGAACTGGGATATGCTGGAGGGGGGACATATGTTGGTGGAAAGTTCCTTGGCTGTTGCTTGAGAGTGGGCTGAGAAAGTTGGAGAATGATAAAGATCTGCTTAAAATGTGTAAGACTTGTAGAAGGAATCACAATGTCATGAACATGTTCTTTGAACATGGAGTTTCAGAGCCACACGTCGTGGAATGCATGAGTCACTACAAGAAAAAGCAATATTTGTAACAAAAAAAATTGTTACAAAAAATCGAAATTTTAAACAAAAGAATTTTGTAACAAAAAAAGGGGCCGTTGTAGTATGTCCCGTTACAAAAAGTTTTTGTAACAAAAAATGGAATTGTTACAATTCAAAGTAATATTTTGTAACAAAATTTTGATCTTCAAAATATTTTTCGTAACAATTTAAACTTTTGTGTCATAATATTTTGTTACAAAATACTACTTACTTTTGTAACATTTTTTATTCTTAGTTACAAAAATAAAAAATTTATTTTAAAATATTTAATTAAATAATTGATATATCAATTAATTTTCTAAACACGCTAACTTAAGATTTATATAATATATAATCATATAGATAATTAGAATATCTGACATGTCATTAAGATTCTTTTACAATAAAATAAGTTCTACAAATTCAACTAAACACAACTTTTTCCTAACATAAAATTGTATCATATCGGATTTATAATTCTTGATTCTTCTAGCATATTTCAGTCAATATAAAGTCTAGCATGTTGGCATCAATTTTGTACCCCTGCAAATATGAGCAATGAAAACCAAAATTAAAAAACCACATATAACACTATTTTCATCAGAGTAAAAATAAAATTAGAACTTACAAGTTAAAATTAACTAATTCTTTAAGAATCTATTCTCAAAGTTTAAAACTAGTCAATCAAGAATGCAAATTATCAAAAATTGACAATTCAATATATAAACTCGGCCTAATTAATCATAATTCAATTCATTAAATTTACATAAGTATCAATTGTCTAAAAATCACTACAAAGCACAATTTCTACCAAAGTTCTCATAACAAATATACTTGACTTTTGGAATAGTTTGGAAATAGAAAAGTATAGCAAGAATGGAAAAATAAAACCAAATAACAACTTGACAGCTAAGCCACACTATCTTGAACTTTCTTGACAGTTAAGCCACACTAATCCAGAGATCTCTTTTGCCACCTAATTTACTTTTATATGAATTTTTTAAAAAACCGGCTACTGATTTAGTACACTTCAGAAAAACAGCAAGCAGTAACCAATTTAAAAAAATCATATAAAATTCATCTTTTGTTGGATTCTCCTAAATTTTGGTGTGGTTGAACTAGAATTATCCATATTTCACCCAGTTCAAGTCTCAAAGAATTTTCACTTCTCTAGAAAAAGTTATGCCTCTTGAAATATGATTTTGTTTTAAGGAAAGGATGCTGTCACAACAGTGAACAGCCCTGCTTCCAGAAAGCACAACTCTCTCTAAAAAATTTGAATTGTCCTTAAATTTGGACATAAAATACTAGACATCCTAATATTTTACCCCTCTTTGGTTTTACCTCCAAAGAGTTTCAGATTATTGAGATATGTGATTTTGAAGTTTTTGTTCCAGAATTCGGACAGCAATATTTCTGCAGAAAATGACCATTTTCTAAAAATCATATCTCCCAAAACACACATCGAAAAATTCTGAAATTTTAGAAGAACAATCTAGACATATCAAATTTTTATAAAAAAATAATTTCACCCATTTTGAGTGGCTAGATTGCTCCCAGTTTTGTTCTCAAAGTGCTGTCCGAAACTGCATAATTCTGCAACATGTAACCTTGGGTTTTGAGAGGTCAAAAATTGATTCCTAGCTTTTCATTCACTCTAACCTTGCATTATAACTTTTTTTTATCTATTATGACTTGTTAAAAAGATTAAATTAGCCTCAAGTGCTCAGGATTAATAAATCACCATTTTTGGTCAGTTTTCACATTTAAGTATACTCATATAAAATCAACAAGTTCTGCATTACTCAACACAATCCAGCCACAAATCACTCAAAAAATTCACATATATTATCATCAATTTACTGTATCATATATAACAAATAGTCCAACATCATCTCAAGTAATTATTAGCATGTATCATCAATTAATTCAATCATGAAACTTGGCTTTTAGCCTTTCAACAAATTCTGCACTCTAACAAACAGAATTTTCAGCATCATCATCATTTAATAAATCAAATTCACAGCATCATTCAATCAGTTTAAACAAAAAAAGTTTTCTAAAGTTGCAATTCTATACACGCATCGTCATCACAGAAACTATACACGCATCCTTAATAAAAAATTCTAATCAAAATTCATAAATTTCAATAATCAAAATTTATAATCAGTACAATTTAACAATTCATAGTATTTTTTCTTTCAAAATCTCTTTACAGGAATAATCACATTTTGTTTTACATGTATCTTCTTCTTGCTATCAATTCAGCTACATAACGTGGATGCAGATGGCTTTAAATATTAGTACTTACACAGCATCTCATCAATTTTAATTTCATATATATAATAAATCAATATATCATTCCATCCATCAGATTAACCGTCATCTAAGTCTGGAATAAGACATGACTTAACATTTTTTTATATACATGAAAGGGGGTTTGGATGATTGAAACAGGAACTCAGGAAGAACAAAATCAATCAATATTATAAAGCCTTAATCAAAACACTAACAGGAACTCAAGAAGAACAAAATCAGAACAATTCACTAACAGGAAGAGAAGAGAAGCAAATTTTAAATTTATCTAATCAGAACTTCTAATAACCAAATCTCAAATTTCAGAAGAGAAGCAATCTTAATCAAAAATTTCAAATTTCCAATAATCAGAACCCTAAATCCCTAATCATAAATTCCAATAATCAAATCCCTAATCAGAAATTTTAATAACCAAATCCCTAATTAGAAATTCAAAACATATAATTTACCTGAACTGAACTTGAGTAGGGGCTAGAGAAGAGAAGAAGACCAGCGGAAGAAGCAGTCGTTGTCGCCGTCGTTGATGAGCGAATAATTTATACGCTTTTTGACATTGTTTTTACTTAGTTTTTAGTATGATTTAGTTGGTTTTTAGTATATTTTTATTAGTTTTTAACTAAAAATCATATTTCTGGACTTTACTATGAGTTTGTGTGTTTTTCTTTGATTTCAGGTATTTTCTGGCTGAAATTGAGGGAGCTGAGCAAAAATCTGATTCAAGCTGAAAAAGGACTGCTGATGTTGTTGGATTCTGACCTCCCTGCACTCAAAGTGGATTTTCTGGAGCTATAGAACTCCAAATGGCGCGCTCTCAATTGCGTTGAAAAGTAGACATCCAAGGCTTTCCAGCAATATATAATAGTCTATACTTTGCTCAAGGAAAAACAACGTAAACTGGCGTTCAACGCCAGTTCCATGTTGCAGTCTGGCGTCCAGCGCCAGAAACAAGTTACAAGTTGGAGTTCAACACCAGAAACAGGTTACAACCTGGCGTTGAATGCCCAAAACAGCCCAAGCACGTGAGAAGCTTTAGTCTCAGCCCCAGCACACACCAAGTGGGCCCCAGAAGTGGATTTCTGCACTATCCATCATAGTTTACTCATTTTCTGTAAACCTAGGTTACTAGTTTAGTATTTAAACAACTTTTAGAGATTTATTTTGTATCTCATGATATTTTTAGATCTAAACTTTGTACTCATTGACGGCATGAGTCTCTAAACTCCATTGTTGGGAGTGAGGAGCTCTGCAGCGTCTTGATGAATTAATGCAATTATCTCTGTTTTCCATTCAAACACGCTTGTTCCTATCTAAGATGTTCATTCGCGCTTCACTGTGAAGAATGTGATGATTCGTGACACTCATCACCTTCCTCAATCCATGAACGTGTGCTTGACAACCACCTCTGTTCTACATCAGATTCAATGCTTAGATTTCTTAATCAGAATCTTCGTGGTATAAGCTAGAATTGATGGCGGCATTCATGAGAATCCGGAAAGTCTAAAACTTGTATGTGGTATTCCGAGTAGGATTCAAAGATTGAATGGCTGTGACGTGCTTCAAACTCGCGATTGTTGGGCATAGTGACAGACCCAAAAGAATCAAGGGATTCTATTCTGACGTGATCGAGAACCAACAGATGATTAGCCGTGCTGTGACAGAGCATTTGGACCATTTTCACTGAGAGGACGGGAAGTATCCATTGACAACGGTGACACCTTACATACAGCTTGCCATGGAAGGAGCCTTGCGTGTGTGAAGAAGAAGATAGGGAGAAAGCAGAGATTCAGAAGACAAAGCATCTTCAAAACTCCAACATATTCTCCATTACTGCATACCAAGTATTTATTTTATGTTCCCTTGTTCATATTGCAAGTCAACTGATAATTATAATTGGCCTCCTAACTGAGATTTACAAGATAACCAGAGATTGCTTCAAACCAACAATCTCCGTGGGATTCGACCCTTACTCACGTAAGGTATTACTTGGACGACCTAGTGCACTTGCTGGTTAGTGGTACGAATTGTAAAAAGTGTGATTCACAATTCGTGCACCAAGTTTTTGGCGCCGTTGCCGGGGATTGTTCGTGTTTGAACAACTGACGGTTTATTTTGTTGCTTAGATTGGGAAAAATTTTTCTTTTTGGTTTAGAGTCTCTTATTATTATTTTTGGTTAAAAATTTTAGAATCCTTATTTTCTCTTTCAAAAAAAAAATATTTCTTTCATTCTTAGTTATTTAAAAAAAAATACTTCTTCAAAACAAGTGTTACATTTACTGCCCAATTGGCTAGAGCGTTGGTCTAAGTTCGTGGCAATTTGGTATACTCTTTCCAAAATCTTTTTTTTTAAATAATAATTTCTCTATTAAATTTTGTGCCAAACTTTAAGTTTGGTATTTTCTTGTTGATTTCCCTTTGGTTTTCGAAAATTTTAGTTTGGTTTTCTAAAAATTTTAAGTTTGGTGTTCTTTCTTCATGTTCTTGTGTTCTTGTGAGTCTTCAAAGTGTTCTTGAGTTTTCCTTGTGTCTTGATCTTAAAATTTTTAAGTTTGGTGTTCCTTGGTGTTTTTCCTCCAAAATTTTCAAAAACAAGGAGCATTAGATCTAAAAATTTTAAATCTTGTGCTATCTTATTGTTTTTCTCTCTCCTCTTTAAATTCAAAAATATCTTTTCCCTCTATTTTAAAGCAAATTTTCGAAATTTACCTTTAAAATTCAGATTTTTATTTCAAAATTTAAAATCTTTTTTAAAAAATCATCATATCCTTTTCAAAACTTCCTAAACCACTTTCTCTTTCCTCATTTTTTCAAAAATTTTCAACCATTTTTATTTATTTTATCTTAATTTATTTCATTTTTGAAATAAATAAATAAATAAATAAAAATAATTTTTTTTCATCATCTCCCTTTCTCCATCATGGATCTAAGTGGAAATGAACAGTCCAGAAGGACTCTAGGGTCATATGCTAACCCCTCTACTGCTTCATATGGGAGTAGTATCTGCATACTCTCCATTGGAGTCAGTAGCTTTGAGTTGAATCCTCAGCTCATTATCATGATGCAGTAAAGTTGCCAGTATTTCGGTCTTCCACAGGAAGAACCTACAGAGTTTCTGGCACAGTTTTTACAGATTGCTGACACAGTACATGATAATGAAATAGATCAAGATGTCTACAGATTATTACTGTTCCCATTTGCTGTAAAAGACCAAGCTAAGAGGTGGTTAAATAACCAACCTAAGGCCAGCATAAGGACATGGAAACAGCTGACAAAAAAAATTCCTGAATCAATACTTTCCCCCAAAACGGATGACACAGCTAAGGCTAGACATCCAAGGCTTTAAACAAGGAGATAATGAATCTCTTTATGATGCCTGGGAGAGATACAAAGAGATGCTACGAAAATGCCCCTCTGAAATGTTTTCAGAGTGGGTTCAGTTAGACATCTTCTATTATGGGCTTGCAGAAAGAGCTCAGATGTCTCTAGATTACTCAGCTGGTGGATCTATCCACATGAGAAAGACAATTGAAGAAGCTCAAGAGCTCATTGATACAGTTGCCAGAAATCAGCATCTGTACCTAAGCAGTGACCCTTCCATGAAAGAAGAGGTTAAAACAGTAACTGCTGAACTCAGTCCTGTAAAACAAGCTGCTGAATTCAATCAGCAATTGGACTTTCTAACAAAGCAGTTAGCCGAATTCAAGGATAGACTACAAGAGACAAGGATGGCTAATATAAATATGGAAGAACAATTGAAGCAAACAAAGCAGCAACGGTCAAAACAAATAACAGAAGAATGCCAAGCAGTTCAATTAAGAAGTGGGAAGATGTTAAATACCCCACCTCAAGGCAGCAAGAAGCCAAGAAATGAGCAAACCACCCAAAATCCACCTGAGGACAGTAAGAGCCCAGGGAAAAATAATTCTGGCGCTAAAACGCCAGAATTTGGGTGGAAGGCTGGCGCTGAACGCCCAGACCATGCTCAAAACTGGCGTTCAACGCCAGAAACAAGCAAGGATCTGGCGTTGAACGCCCAAAAGAAGCACAGTTCTGGCGTTCAGACGCCAGGAACAGATGAGGAGCTGGCGTCTAACGTCACTCCAGCTTCTAACTCTGGCACTCAATTGCCAGTAAGGGATCAGACACACACAAGTGCTGATAATAAATCCCTCAAGAAGGCTTTTCAACCTACCTCTACAGGAAATAAACCTGCAGCAACTAAGATTGAGGAATACAAAGCCAAGATGCCTTATCCTCAAAAACTCCGCAAAGAGGAGCAGGATAAGCAATTTGCCCGTTTTGCAGACTATCTCAGGACTCTTGAAATAAAGATTCCGTTTACAGAGGCACTTGAGCAAATACCCTCTTATTCCAAGTTCATGAAAGATATCTTGAGTCATAAGAAGGATTGGAGAGAAACTGAAAGAGTTCTCCTCACTGAAGAATGCAGTGTAGTCATTCTGAAAAGCTTCCCAGAAAAGCTTAAAGATCCCGGGAGCTTTATGATACCATGCATATTAGAGGGTAACTGCACCAAGACAGCTCTATGTGATCTTGGGGCAAGCATCAACCTAATCCCTGCATCCACTATCAGAAAGCTTGGCTTGACTGAAGAGGTCAAACCAACCCGGATCTGTCTTCAACTTGCTGATGGCTCCATTAAATACCCATCAGGCATAATTGAGGACATGATTGTCAAGGTTGGGCCATTTGCCTTCCCTACTGACTTTGTAGTGCTGGAAATGGAGGAGCACAAGAGTGCAACTCTCATTCTAGGAAGACCATTCCTAGCAACTGGACGAACCCTCATTGACGTCCAAAAAGGGGAGATAACCCTGAGAGTCAGTGAGGATGAGTTTAAGTTGAATGTTGTCAAAGCTATGCAACATCCAGACACATCAGACGACTGCCTGGGCATTGATATTATTGACTCCCTGGTGGAAGAGGTCCATATGACTGAGAGTCTTGACTCAGAGCTAGAGGACATTTTTAAAGATGTTCAGCCTGATCTGGAGGAACCAGAGGAAATAAAAGAACCTCTAAAAACTCCTCAGGAAGAGGAGAAACCTCCTAAACCCGAGCTCAAACCACTACCACCATCCCTGAAATATGCATTTCTGGGAGAAGGTGACACTTTTTCTGTAATCATAAGCTCTGCTTTAGGGCCACAGGAAGAGAAAGCACTAATTTAGGTGCTAATGACACACAAGACAGCTCTTGGGTGGTCCATAAGTGATCTTAAGGGCATTAGCCCAGCCAGATGCATGCACAAGATCCTATTGGAGGATGATGCTAAGCCAGTGGTTCAACGACAGAGGCGGCTAAATCCCGCCATGAAGGAGGTGGTGCAGAAAGAGGTCACTAAGTTACTAGAGGCTGGGATTATCTATCCTATTTCTGATAGCCCCTAGGTGAGCCCTGTCCATGTTGTCCCTAAGAAGGGAAGAATGACAGTGGTTCATAATGAAAAGAATGAACTGGTTCCTACAAGAACAATTACAGGGTGGCGTATGTGTATTGACTACAGAAGGCTCAATACAGCCACCAGGAAGGATCATTTTCCTTTACCATTCATAGATCAGATGCTAGAGAGACTAGCAGGTCATGAATATTACTGCTTTTTGGATGGCTATTCAGGTTACAACCAAATTGCAGTAGATCCTCAGGACCAAGAGAAAACAGCATTCACATGTCCTTCTGGAGTGTTTGCCTACAGAAGGATGCCTTTTGGTCTGTGTAATGCACCTGCAACCTTTCAGAGGTGCATGCTCTCTATCTTCTCTGATATGGTAGAGAAGTTTCTGGAAGTCTTCATGGATGACGTTTCAGTATTTGGAGACTCATTCAGTTCCTGCCTTAACCATTTAGCACTTGTTCTGAAAAGATGCCAAGAGACCAACCTAGTTTTAAACTGGGAAAAATGTCACTTTATGGTAACTGAAGGGATTGTCCTTGGGCATAAAATTTCAAACAAGGGAATAGAGGTGGATCAAGCTAAAGTTGAAGTAATTGAAAAATTACCACCACCTGCCAATGTTAAGGCAATCAGAAGCTTTCTGGGGCATGCAGGATTCTATAGGAGGTTTATAAAGAATTTTTCAAAAATTACAAAACCTCTGAGCAATCTGCTAGCTGCTGACATTCCATTTGTGTTTGACACAAAGTGTCTGCAGGCGTTTGAGACCCTGAAAGCTAAGCTGGTCACAGCACCAGTTATTTCTGCACCAGACTGGACATTACCATTCGAACTAATGTGTGATGCCAGTGACCATACCATTGGTGCAGTATTGGGACAGAGGCATAACAAGCTTCTGCATGTCATTTATTATGCTAGCAGTGTTTTAAATGATGCCCAGAAAAATTACACAACCACAGAAAAAGAATTATTTGCAGTGGTTTATGCCATTGACAAGTTTAGATCCTACTTAGTAGGATCAAAAGTGATTGTGTACACTGACCATGCTGCTCTTAAATATCTACTCACAAAGCAGGATTCAAAGCCCAGACTCATAAGATGGGTGTTACTTCTGCAAGAGTTTGATATAGAAATAAGAGACAGAAAAGGGACAGAGAATCAAGTAGCTGATCACCTGTCCCGGATAGAACCAGTAGCAGGAGCATCCCTCCCTCCTACTGAGATCTCTGAAACCTTTTCAGATGAGCAATTGTTTGCTATTCAGGAAGCTCTGTGGTTTGCAGACATTGCAAACTATAAGACACAAGGTTCTCCTTCTGTAATCATGGAGAGGAAGCATGAAAAGCTTCTCTCACTGTAGAGTCAACCAAAGCCCCCACAGTCAAACTCTAAGTTTGGTGCTGGGAGGCCACAATCAAACTCTAAGTTTGGTGTTGAACCCCCACATTCAACTTCTAAGTTTGGTGTTGTGAGGTCCCAACCTTGCTCTGATTATCTGTGAGGCTCCATGAGAGCTCACTGTCAAGCTATTGACATTAAAGAAGCGCTTGTTGGGAGGCAACCCAATGTTATTTAATTATATCTATTTATTTTCCATGGCTATTTTATGTTTTCTTTAGGTTGATGATCATGTGAAGTCACAAAAACAAATGGAAAATCAAAAACAGAATGAAAAACAACATGAAAAACAGCACACCCTGGAGGAAGATCATTCTGGCGTTTAAACGCCAGAAACAAGCATCTGTCTGGCGTTTAACGCCAGAAACAAGCACCAAGCTGGCGTTTAACGCTAGAAACAAGCATCAGTCTGGCGTTAAACGCCAGAAACAGGCTACATTTGGGCGTTTAACGCCAGAAACAGGCAGCAGTCTGGCGTTAAACGCCAGGATTGCATAGTAAGGGCATTTTGTACGCCTAATTGGAGCAGGGATGCTAAATCCTTGACCCCACTGGATCTGTGGACCCCACAGGATCCCCACTTCCATCTCCTCCATCTTCTCCACTTCTTTCTTCTTTTGCTCGAGGACGAGCAAACCTTTTAAGTTTGGTGTGGTAAAAGCATTGCTTTTGTTTTTCCATAATTCAGTGGTAGAGCAATTGACTGCAGATCAAAGAGCTATGAGGAAAGAGCAACAAAGGCAAGGAAGAGACATAAAGGAGCTCAAGAGCACCATTAGAACTTCAAGAAGAGGAAGACGCCACCCTCATTAAGGTGGACCCATTCCTTAATCTCCTTGTTCTTATTTTCCTGTTTTTCGTTTACTATGCTTCATGTTTAATTATGTTTGTGCCTTTACTATATGATCACTAGTATCTAAGTGTCTATGTCTTAAAGATATGAATGTCCTATGAATCCATCACCTTTCTTAAATGAAAATTGTTTTCTGAAAAAAAAGAAGTACATGAATTTCAAATTTTAAAATAGTTTAATTATTTTGATGTGGTGGCAATACTTTTTGTTTTCTGAATGAATGCTTGAACAGTGCATATGTCTTTTGAATTTGTTGTTTATGAATGTTAAAGTTGTTGGCTCTTGAAAGAATGATGAAAAAGGAGAAATGTTATTTGATAATCTGAAAAATCATAAAAATGATTCTTGAAGCAAGAAAAAGCAGTGAAGAACAAAGCTTGCAGAAAAAAATAGCAAAAAAAAAAAAAAGGAGAAAAAGCAAGCAGAAAAAGCCAAAAGCTCTTAAAACCAAAAGGCAAGAGCAAAAAGCCAGTAGCCCTTAAAACCAAAAGGCAAGGGTAAATAAAAAGGATCCCAAGGCTTTGAGCATCAGTGGATCGGAGGGCCTAAAGGAATAAAATCCTGGCCTAAGCGTCTAAACCAAGCTGTCCCTAACCATGTGCTTGTGGCGTGAAGGTGTCAAGTGAAAACTTGAGACTGAGCGGTTAAAGTCAAGGTCCAAAGCAAAAGAAGAGTGTGCCTAAGAACCCTGGACACCTCTAATTGGGGACTCTAGCAAAGCTGAGTCACAATCTGAAAAGGTTCACCCAGTTATGTGTCTGTGGCATGTATGTATCCGGTGGTAATACTGGAAAACAGAGTGCTTAGGGCCACGGCCAAGACTCATAAAGTAGCTGTGTTCAAGAATCAACATACTGAACTAGGAGAATCAATAACACTATCTAAATTCTGAGTTCCTATAGATGCCAATCATTCTGAACTTCAAAGGATAAAGTGAGATGCCAAAACTGTTCAGAAGCAAAAAGCTAATAGCCCCGCTCATCTAATTAACACTGATCTTCATAGATGTCTTTGGAATTCATTTTATATTCTCTTCTTTTTATCCTATTTTGTTTTTAGTTGCTTGGGGACAAGCAACAATTTAAGTTTGGTGTTGTGATGAGTGGATAATTTATACGCTTTTTGGCATTGTTTTTACTTAGTTTCTAGTATGAATTAGTTGGTTTTTAGTATATTTTTATTAGTTTTTAACTAAAAATCACATTTCTGGACTTTACTATGAGTTTGTGTGTTTTTCTGTGATTTCAGGTATTTTCTGGCTGAAATTGAGGGAGCTGAGCAAAAATCTGATTCAGGCTGAAAAAGGACTGCTGATGCTGTTGGATTCTGACCTCCCTGCACTCAAAGTGGATTTTCTGGAGCTACAGAACTCCAAATGGTACGCTCTTCAATTGCGTTGGAAAGTAGACATCCAGGGCTTTCCAGCAATATATAATAGTCCATACTTTGCTCAAGGATAGACGACGTAAACTGGCGTTCAACGCCAGTTCCATGTTGCAGTCTAGCGTCCAGCGCCAGAAACAAGTTACAAGTTGGAGTTCAACGCCAGAAACAGGTTACAACCTGGCGTTGAACGCCCAAAACAGCCCAAGCACGTGAGAAGCTTTAGTCTCAGCCCCAGCACACACCAAGTGGGCCCCAGAAGTGGATTTCTGCACTATCCATCATAGTTTACTCATTTTCTGTAAACCTAGGTTACTAGTTTAGTATTTAAACAATTTTTAGAGATTTATTTTGTATCTCATGACAATTTTAGATCTGAACTTTGTACTCTTTGACGGCATGAGTCTCTAAACTCCATTGTTGGGGGTGAGGAGCTCTGCAGCGTCTTGATGAATTAATGCAATTATCTCTGTTTTCCATTCAAACACACTTGTTCCTATCTAAGATGTTCATTCGCGCTTCACTATGAAGAAGGTGATGATCCATGACACTCATCACCTTCCTCAATCCATGAACGTGTGCCTGACAACCACCTCCATTCTACATCAGATTGAATGAGTATCTCTTAGGTTTCTTAATCAGAATCTTCGTGGTATAAGCTAGAATTGATGGTGGCATTCATGAGAATCCGGAAAGTCTAAACCTTGTCTGTGGTATTTCGAGTAGGATTCAAGGATTGAATGGCTGTGACGAGCTTCAAACTCGCAATTGTTGGGCGTAGTGACAGACCCAAAAAAATCAAGGGATTCTATTCCGACATGATTGAGAACCAACAGATGATTAGCCGTGCTGTGACAGAGCATTTGGACCATTTTCACTGAGAGGACGGGAAGTAGCCATTGACAACGGTGACACCTTACATACAGCTTGCCATGGAAGAAGCCTTGCGTGTGTGAAGAAGAAGACAGGGAGAAAGCAGAGATTCGGAAGACAAAGCATCTCCAAAACTCCAACATATTCTCCATTACTGCATACCAAGTATTTATTTTATGTTCCCTTGTTCATTTGCAAGTCAACTGATAATTATAATTGGCCTCCTAACTGAGATTTACAAGATAACCAGAGATTGCTTCAAACCAACAATCTCCGTGGGATTCGACCCTTACTCACGTAAGGTATTACTTGGACGACCCAGTGCACTTGCTGGTTAGTGGTACGAATTGTGAAAAATGTGATTCACAATTCGTGCACCAGTCGTCCTTCAGGCCTTGAGGGTCAGAGAAGCCCCGTCGCTGTTTGCAGTTATTTGCCATCTGAAAGAACGCTTCTCCTCCAGACTTCCAGCAACAGATCTGGCAAGACACAGCTCCACCAACGGCACCAGGAAGCACGATGATGACGGCTTGGTGAGACGCGACAGCGGCGGAGCATGATGACTGCGGTGACGGCTTCGTGGTGGCGTTGCCCTTCACACACGCTCTCTCTCCTCTTCGTGATTCTTCTCAGGCTACAGAACCGGCTTGATAGAAGGCAGAACGGTGACTGGACAGCGACGAACGGTAGACTCCAAGGTGGCGACGGCGCAGTGGCGCTGCGGACAGCCCCCTTCCTCCCTTCTCTTCTCCTGGCACGATTCTCTCTTCCCTCTTCCCTCTTCCCTCTTTCCTCTTCCGTTCTTTCTTTCTTTCATATTTCTGTGTGTGGGTGTGTGAAACAGGTGACCCCTGTGTGGCTGGGTGTATGTGCACGTTGAAGAGGGGTGGGGGTTCTAGGGTTAGGTTTTCCTAAGGGTTTGTAATTTTAATTAAATTAGGAAATAGAGTATTCATTAAAAATATAATTTAATCTCTTTAAATTACTTTAAAACATTAATTAAATTATTAATTTGTTAATTAATTCTTAATAAGTATTCTAATTTAAAATATAAGATGATATAATTAATTATAAAAATTAAAGTATTAAATTCTAAAATCTCAATTATTTAAATTAAATAGTATAAATTTTTTTTTCTTTTACAACTACTAAGTCTTATAATTTAAATATAGAAAATTATTCAATAATTATAAAATTCAGTAAAATTTTTATTTTACTTACCAAAACTTGATTTAATTATTCTCAATGAAATAATTTTTGAGAATAAAATCGATAATAAATAAATAAATTTGGAATCAACTCAGAATAGGATTTTTGAAAAGTTCTAGATCTTACATAAATAATTTTTTGAAAATAAAACCATGAATAACTATAATAAATCACAATACAAATAATTTATTATTTATTTTCTAACAATCACAGATTTTACCGGCTTAATGATGAGTATTAGGTTAAGGTGGGTTTACGACTAGTAGAGAGAGAAAAAAAACCAGAGCTCTATATTTTATACTTAAGGGAGTTTTTCAAAATTTTATTTAAATGGACGAGGATGGCAAACAACAAAATAAAAAATAAAGGTGAGAGTTAGAATTAGAATTTTTATTTTTTAGATTTGTTTTTATTTTTAAATTTTAACTATTTTTATTTATGTTTAATAATTAATTTTTTTAATTTAAAAATTTAATTTTTAATCAACATTTAAGATTTAATTATTAGTAAAATTATATATTAATTTATAAAAAAATATAAAATAATATATACCATTTTTAAAAATAAATTATTTAATCTTTAATTCTTTTATAAAAAATAATTCTATTAATTATCTTAGAGATTTTAATCATTTAATCATTTAATTATTTTAATTATCTTAGAGATTTTAACATTTTAAAATAATTTTTTTACTTACAAAAATTTTTGTATTTTGTGACAAACAAATAACTTGTTACAAACAATATTGAATTTTGTGACAAATTAATTTTTTGTTACAAAATAATTGAAGTTTTTGAAACAAATGGACATTTTGTTACAAAATATTTTAAACTTTTGCAACAACTTCATCTTTTGTTACAAAATATTTTAAAATTTTGCAACAAAACAATGGTTCGTTACAAAAGCCAATATAATTTGCAAAAAAAAAAAATCAAGTTGTTACAAAATATCAAAACATTTTGTAACAAATTGTATTGTTGTTACAAAATATTATTATTATGTAACAGTTACTAATTTTTGTTACAAAAGAATAATTTTTTGTAATAATTTTAAGTTTGTTACAAAGTTTTTGTTACAAATGTTCAATTTTCTTGTAGTGAGTGGGGATGATGAAGTAATTCTACTAAAGAATGCATCTTTGTTGAAGCTGCCTAGCACACAGCCTGCAATGCAAGCAACAAAAATTGCATCCCAACCCACAAAAAACTGCTCACAGCCATTGAAAACTAACCCTCTCCATTCCACTTCCAAAAATAAAGCCAATGCCACTCCCACCTCTACTGGACTCAATCTTCATCCCAAGAAATTTGACTATGTGTAGCCCAATACAAGGTCGTCCCAGCCCACACAAAAGCCCATTGACAAGCCCAATTCTCATTCCACCAAAAAGTGCAGTTCTCACACTTACGCATATAATTCACATATTTTTACATTTTCCTTCCTAATTTTGTGCTATGATTGAAAACATGCTTCTTTGGCCTTAAATTTGCTAATTTTTAATCCTCTTTTATTACCATCGATGTCGTGATATGTGCGTTAAGTGTTTTCAGAGTTTATAGGGCAGGAATGATTTAGAGGATGGAAATGAAGCATGCAAAAATGGAAGGAACACAAGAAATCAAGGGATTTCAGAATCTGGTAGCGACGTGCACGCATGGACCACGCGTCTGCGTGACTGGTGCAGCAGACAAACGACGCGCACGCTTGGCTGACGCCTACGCGTGGCCAGGTGCAAGGTTCAACGACGCGTACGCGTGGCTGACGCATACGCGTGATAGAGCGTCACGTGCTGCATTAAATAGAAAATGCTGGGGGCGATTTTTGGGCTGCTTTTGACCCAGTTTTTGGCCCGAAATTACAGATTAGAGGCTGGAAGTGGAGCAGAATAATTCACTTTTCATTCATACACAATTTTTAGTTTTAGATGTAGGTTTCTAGAGAGAGGCTCTCTCTTCTCTTTAGGTTTTAGGGTTTCTACTCCAATTTCTTCTTAGATTTAGATTTAGTTTCTGTTGTTTTTATTTACAATTTCTTGCAATTTATTGTTCTAGCACCTTTGTTCTTCAATTCTACTTGTTATTTCCTTCACTTTGTTATCCTTATGTTTATGCACTCTTGATACTTTGGATCTTTGTTAATGCAATTTGTACGTTCATGTTGTTATTGCTTTCTTCAGTTGTCATTGTTAATTTCTTTCAATCGGTAGTTGTTAGATTTTATTATTGTTGCAATTTTACCATGCTTTTATTTTGTTCCTACCAAGTATTTGATAAAATGATTTGTTGGATTTTAAATTAGAATTTTGTACTCTTAGCTTGGATTGAGAAATTTGGAGACTCTTGAATTGTCAAAGTCTCTTGTTGGTTTGTGATTGAAAGTTGCTAGTTGGCTTGAGCTTCACTAACTCTAGTCTTTGATTAGGACTTGTGAACTCAAGTTGATTTGCTCACTTGACTTTCTTTCAATTGTTAGAGGTTAACTAAGTAAGAGCAATTTGCAATTACCATCACAATTGATAATGATAATGAGGATAGGAATTCCGATTCTCAACCCTTGCTAGGACTTTTCTTAGTTGTTAGTTTATTTTCTTGTTATTTACATTCCTTGCTTATTAAACTCAAAACCCAAAAAGATACAATCTCATAACCAATAATAAATACACTTTCCTGCAATTCCTTGAGAGACGACCCGAGGTTTGAATACTTTGGTTAATTTTATTGGGTTTGATTAAGTGACAAACGATTTAAACGTTGATCGAGGATAATTTGTCAGTTTAGAACTATACTTGCAATGCGATATTTTTGTGAAAATCTTTACCGATATTTTTCCTCCGTCATATGCCTTGTATGCATGCCATATCATGTATACAAGATAAGAATTATAAGAGGGCTGAGGATTACTGCCATGAGTGGTTAACCATGGAATCATACCAAAAAACATATGCTTTCCATGTTAACCCAGTCAAGGGCCAAGACTTATGGGAAAAAATAGGTCGTCCTGCACTAGTCCCCCCTCCAATTAAGCCCAAACTAGGTAGACCCACAAAGAACAGAAGAAAAGACAAAGATGAAGAAGGCTCTGGTTTCAAGACAAGGATGAAGAGAAAATATAACCCCATCCGATGCATGTTATATGGTGAGGTTGGACACAACAAGAGAACATGCAAACTGAAGAAACAAGCTGATGCTGAAGAAGAAGTAAGGTTAATGCAACTGCAACTTGCAGTTGTTGATCCTAATACAGATGCACCAAATGAACTCCCAAATGATGCTGCTCATGTTAGCCCAGTTAATCCTGCTCCAATGTCTGTTTCTCCACCACCACAATGATCGAATGCAGCCTCATAGATAGTCCTGACCCAACCGGAAGGAATCCCAGCAACCCAAGAAACACAACCATCACCATCCACTGAATCTGTAGTAATTTGATTAATTACTTTATTTTCATTTGTATATGCCAGAATATGTATTTCTCTATTCATGTATTTACTTCATATGTCATGCAGGCTAAGGTGAGGGGAAGACCACCAAAACTTCAGGTTTCTAAGGGAAAAGGAAAAAGAGCTATCTTTGCCCAACCTGCTGCAACAACTGCAACAATTCCAATTTCTGCTGAAACAATCAAAGGATCTAGTGCTGCGACAACCAGGAAGCTTGCAAGTCTCATGACCTTTGTGCCGACTCCGGGTTTCAATCGGCCAAGGAAAAAAGATGACGCTATCTGAAGACCATCATCAGAACATATGCTTTTTTTTTTGTATAAGGCTAATAAATTAGGAAAGATATGTTTGTGTTAAACACTATCAAGTCTCACTATTTTGTAAGGCCTTTATTTTGGATGCATATTTTGTCTTGGTATGAAGTGTTTCTACAGAATCACTTTTAGAAACTTTACTATCTTTTGTGGTGACAAACACAATGTTGGGAACTTCATATTAACACTTTATATTACAAAATTTTAGGAACTTTATTATCTTTTTATGTCTCTAGTTTGCCATTTACTTCTTTATATATGACAATGTGAGTGATGCATAAATATATTTCCTTCCAATCTTCATAATTAATGTCCAGTTCTCCTTCATTTTCTGGGACTCCCCTTGGACCTTCTGCAACAGGTACAGGTTTATTTTCTTCGACCCATTTAAAAAAATTGCAATGGCTCGCTTTCTGAAAACATTGAATAAAACTGTTAACCCCACATAAAGAGTGAAAGCTAAGATGATGCTATCATTCATACAAAATTAAACTCACCCGATATCTTGGACAAGTATGAAACAACCTATCTGGATTTTGTGATGTCCGAAATTTCTTAATCAAAGTTTTTAAATCGCAGAAATAGGTTTCCTCGTAGTTTTTCCTTCTTCTTCGCATGGACGAGCTTGAAGTATAGCTACCATGTGAGTGCGACGACAACCCACCACTGGGACCTCCACTTCCGCTCCCCATCATGGCACCGAAATCAACTTCCTCCTCCCTCAACAGCTGCTGGGTCTGCGACAACGCTCAAGCAAGGCATTCATATTCGTGGGAGGATGGGAATTAGGATTTATTTATTTGAGACTTAGGGACTAAATTGATACAATACCCTAAACATATCTCGACAGCAACATACATACCATGTCAGATGTTACATGTATTGCCAGCTCACGTTCCATGTCAGCAGATTTCTAACGGCAGCGTCATGAGGTTAACCGAAGGATGAACGCGATTTAAAAAAAAATTATTCAGAGACTAATTTGATTAAAAAAATCATTCGAGGACGAAAATGGAGAACGCGTGATCTTTCAGGAACGATTTTGAGTATTAACCCTATTTTTATGACTAGTATTATAATAAAATAATCATATAAAAATATCTAGAAAGTTATAACATAAATAAAAATAATATAATAAGAGTAATATAATAATTCTAAGTTAAAATTATTTCTAGTTAGTATTAACAAGTGCCTATAAATAGGTCGCCATGTAACTCATTTATAAAATAGTCATATCAATGTAATTTCTCCTAACTCATTAATTAAAAACCTTCCTACTTTTTTCTTTGTTTATTAATAATATAAATATCTCATTTCTCCAACTATTAATCTAAATTAGTATAGCTTCGACTGTCACATAAACCAACTGCAAATATTTTATAAAACTAGTAGTTTGTACCTAAAGGTGCCAGCAAAATACATGGAAGTTCTGTGAAGTTTTATATTTATTAAGAAGTTCAGGTATATATTTCAATTAAAAATCAATTCGAAAAAAATAAGTCAGTTTGATATCTATAGGCATCGTCTTAAATCATTTAGAAAATTTTTACGTTGGCTGACCCCTGTGTATTCTTCGAAATAGTTTGGAAGGTGAAGCGATGGTGACCCTCGTGTTCAAATTATAAAAGAAATAGTGCGGAACTTCCCAATATTATTCGGTTAATAACTTACTACTTACAAAATAATTGTTTACTAATTTTTGAGGCAACCATGATTAAACTAATTTTTATTATCACTCACCGTTAGCATGTTCTAGTAATAGATCCTGTATTTTGATCTACCATATTAGCTAGGCTACGTTGCTATTCTTCTCCTCTAAGCGCAAATCATAACCGCGTGTGAGAGGAACGGATTGAACATGAATTTACAAGTAATGTTCCATGAAATTGAATGAATTAAGTAGGTGACTTCTGTGGTGGTTAGGTTGTTTTCATGGCTAAGCTGGTTATATGGTGGAGACCAATGGAAACAAGACATATGGAAGGTATAATAGGAACCGACCAGGATTTTAACCAGGTTAAAAGTAGGATAAATCTCTTAATGAAACATGGTAAATTATTAAGTGAATGTTAATTTAGTAGGTAAATTTAACAAACAAACAAAAAAAAGAACAAATTAAAAATTAATAAAACAAATAAAGAAGTAACAGGAAATATTAGATTAATCAAATTGAAGGGGTCTCTCATATTGTCTCTACAACCTGCAAACCCTCGAGAAAGAGTTTAGAACTTTTTTTTATTTGCTTGATTTTTTGCCTAAATTTTTTTTATTTGTTTTATATCATTTTTATTTTCTTTTAAGGTTCAATAAGGATTTAACTCTAAATTTTTCAAATATAGAGTTCTTATATCATAAAATAGAAGGAAGTAACATAAATGGTTATATCTCTATCATTTTAAAAACTTTTTTTAGAAGAACGTTATTTTTTCCAATAAAATTACAATATTAATGATAGAAAATGAACTATGAAACTTTCTTTAGCGAACTAGAAAAGAGGTCACCAAAACAAGAAGATCTAGTGGCTAGAAGCACCAGAAGATATGGTGAAGGAGGTACCAAAACAGAGTGATGCGATTGATATGCATACAGATCAATCAAATGTCAACGAAACTGATAGGAATCATGAAAGAAATGCTTGCCAAAAGGTTTCATATTAAGATATGGTGCAGGCTTTGACACCCTCAACCCAAAGGAAATTACTAAACTAGTCACGGAAGACTATGAGACTATAAAGATAAAAATATTATAAATTTTGTTCTAAATGCTCTTTTTCATCCTAAAACAAATATCAAGGTTTTTTTGGAAGAATAAGAGGGCTTGTATAAGTCATGGACGAAGAACTTTTTATTGTGGTAAAATAGAAAGATGGGTGCAAAAAAAGATGGGCAAAGAAAGATGTGGTCAGACTCGAGGATTTAGAAGAGAATTTCTTTTTGGTCAATTTTTTCATCAAAAAGACTATGTGCATGAATTGTTTGAAGGACCTTGGATGATAGCAGGCCACTATCTTTTAGTTCAAAGGTGAAGACCCCTCTTCATTCCCAAGCATGGTATCTGAAAAGTAGCTGTTTGGGTAAGGATTCCGAATCTTCTGGCTAAACTTTACAACAAATACTTCTTTTGAAAAGTGGAAAAAGTTTTAGGAACCATGCTAAAAGACGATGAGCCTACCTCCATAAATTTAAGAGGAAAGTTTTCTTGGATTTATGTGGAGTTAGATTTGATAATAAAGTTGGTTCTATCATTCTCAGCTCTTGGAAAAGACATCAAGCTCGATTATGAAGAGCTTAATCATATTTTCTTTAAGTTTGGTCGTCATGGCCATAAAATGAAAAATTGTGATGAGTTGATGGGTTATATGTTAACAAAAATGGTAGAAACTGCCATGAAAGATGGTCAGCACAAGTAACATAGTGATAGCTAGGGCAGTGCCGACCACCAGAAAGAGTCGTTAGAGGAACATCAACAAAAAGGGAAAGAATCTGTCCAGGCATAAAATCAAGAAGGGGCTGCTGGGTCTCAAGATATGACAGATGGAAATGGTAAAAATCAGAACTTAATAGAGGAGAACCCATTTGGGGCATGGATGTTGGTCAAGAGAAATCAGAGGAGAACCAAACTAAGATATGAGGTGATTCGAAATGTTAAAAAAAGAGAGCTTTTACTCATCTAGATATCAAGTTCTTTATGATGAAGAATCAAAATCCTCCAACTGTCACAACATTAATATTGAGGCAATTATGGAAGGTAACCCTATTAATACAAATAATACATGATTTGCAGAATGTAGGAATAGTAAACAAAGCGCAACCAAACCCAATATTATACAACATATCTAAAACAGAACTAAAAACTGAAGAGTGGGACCCAGACCAACAGAGAAAAGGCTACTGATATTGGTATGTGGAAGAAAGGAGCCCAAGTTCAGAAGAAACAACAAATCGAACAAGGAGAAGAAGGCAGCAGACTTAATAAATTAGCGAAAAAATCTGACCACTTAGTTCAAAAAGGAAAAAATGAGAAAAAACATCAAGAATATTGAAAAAATTTAGCATCCTACAAAAAGTTATTGCAAGTAAACACCAAAGTAGAGAATTTATTTCTACCACAAATATCTCTGATAGCATCACAACCTCTTTAATTGCAAGCATAATGGGAGGAGGTGCATAGGGAGATGTGAGGAAAGGAATCAAAAATCAACCCCTAGATCCTGGAGACTATGAAAAACCACTAGATGTAGAGGACATGGAATTACAGGAGCAAATGATGGAAAGGGAGGAGTCTTCCTCAAGTCCTAAGCCCATGGAGGCTTGATATCCCTTTTGATCAGGAGTTTGTTTCACCTTATCTTATTATATTAATTATGAATATTATAATTTGAAATTGTAAATAAACTTCATTAAAGGAATTTCCTCAAATTATCAAACACCTCTCTTACTGTTACAAAATTTACTTTTGTGTTTTTGTTGAAACTCATATTTCAAGTATCAAAGTAATGCAAGAGCTCTTTCCAACCTAGAGAGAATGATACAAGAACATATATCTTTATGTTTGTGTTATTAATTAAAAGTAGTCTAGTTTAGCATATGTTATTATATTATATTATGAGTTAGTCCCACATTGTCCAAGCCATGAAAGTTCTCCCTTTCCTAGTAGTATAAATATGTATATATACCCCTTTTGCTTATCAAGTTGAGTTGATTGAGTTATTATTAAATAAGTTGTGTGCTTATTTTCCTCTAGACTCTTTTGAGAGTAAGAGGTGCACCCTTGGCTTAGCCAACCAAGGTAAATTCTTTGCTATTTTTACCATATTGGGGTTGTTAACCTCCCCAAGTTTGGGTGGCATTAGTTTGGATCACCAATCATGGAGAGGTTAACAATCTCACTATGGTGAAAATAGGCAAGAACCCACCTTGGTTGGTTAAGCTAAAGATGCACCTCTTACTCTTAAAAGAGACTAGAGGAAAATAAGAACACAACTTATCTAAATATAACTCAATCAACTCAATTTGATAAGCGAAAAAGGTACATATGCATATTTATACTAGTAGGAAGGAAAAAACCTTGATGACTTGGACAATGTGGGACTAACTCGTAACATAATATAATAACATATGTAAAACCCTGTAAATTAATAAATAATTAACTAATAAATTAATTATGAGTAAAAAAATTAGAAAATAAATTTTTTTTAATTTGAAAAAGTAAAAATATTTAAAATACGAATTAAAACACTAGTTTTAAAGAATTTGTCTCAAAATTAGACTAACGGGCCGAACTGGTTGAACTGGATCAATATTAAGCCCAAGGCCCAACCCATATAACCCATATTTAGCACACATTTGTGCCCTATTATGTGTGAGAGAGAGAGATTGAAGAACGGTGAGAAGAGAAGAGAATGAGTGGAACCTAAATCATCTTTTCTATTCCAACTTCAATCGATCATAACTTTTGATCTGGAGCTCCGATCGCTGCACCATTTGTGGCTACGCGTTCATCTCACCAAGCTCTTCAATTCTATTTGAAAAAAAGAGTAAAAATCTTTGTATTTCTTGCCCAGTTCCCTCTTCCATTATGAATTCGTATTTTGGTTATGGGTTTTGAGAGATTTTCGTGATTTTGATGAGTTAGGTGTAATCTAGCATTGGGTAATCATTAGATTTTATCCTAATCATCAATGGATAAGGTAAAAAAATCACTAACCTTCATGAATTGATGAATTAGTAAACTCTAGTATTTGATTTTAGTACATTATATGAAACTTGATTGGATTTATGTTGAATTGAAGTCAAATTGGCAAAGTGGTGTGCTTGGAACTAAACTCTAGTGGCTGGAAGCTTGTTGAGTTGGCTTTGGAGGCTTGAAAACTTGTGGAAAAGAGTTTTTGGGTGGTCTTTGAGTTTGGGAGAAAATTGGCCAAGGTATGGTTTTGGTTTCTTGTAGTTAATATCTAATGTTGCGTGAAACTTAGGCTAGTTGCCATAATATAGGCTTGGATGCTCTGAATTGTTGGAATTAGTGGTTAAATGTGTATATATGTGATGTATGATGAGTATAATGATGTGAATTGAGGAACTAAGGTGTTGAAATGATTGTGAAGTCATTAAATATGTATATATGTGATATATGATGAGTATAATGATGTAAATTGAAGAATTTAGGTGTTTGGGTGATTGATAAGTAGGGGACTAGTATTTGGTGTTATATGTGGATGCTTGGGATTGGATTTGGTTGTAAGTGATTTGGTTTGTATTGAGAATTTTGGAAAACTAGAGGATTTGTAAGGTTTTGTAAAAACCGATTTTTGACCAACTTTGGTGGGCTATAACTTAGCTTCTGGAGTCCTAAATCTTGTGAAACTTATCTTTACTAAAAATTGGGTTCATGAAGTTTATAACGTTTGAAGAATAGACTGAAAATAATTTTTAACGAAAAAGTTATGCGCGTTTGAAGTTTGGTATGAAAAACTGATTTTCTGAACTTAACAGCTTTTTGGAGAAATTCACATTCATGCGTACGTGGGGAATGTAATGCATACACAAGTCCATGGCACTATCCATACTCTTGTGTATGCGGAGATCATGCGTACGGGAGAATGGTAATTTTTGAAATCTCGCGTACACATCAGGTGTCTTGCGTACACGAGCCAACACCTCTGCCCAAAATTCTTGCGTACGCGAATGTGGTTCGTGTACACGACCTTTGCAACTTTTGAACTTATCCGTATGCGGGTGGCATGCGTACACATGACCATCTTGTTTTGCCAAAGTTATATTTTTCAATTTTTAACCAATTCTTCTAACTTTCCAAACCTCTATAAATCCTGTTTAAGGTCTGATAGCTAGTTTTTTTTTTTAGGCTTCGGAATAATAGCCAACATATTGGGAAAGTTAGATTGATATTGAGAGAGATTGTGGAGTGGAAAATTGAGTTAATGATGAACCAATACTATTGAATGATGTAATGATGATGCGAATTATGTGAATATATATATTTATGAATGTTGAGACTTTGAGAGATGATTGATGCTGATGATGATATTGATTGATTACAATAGTGACCTTGGATGGAGTGAGATAAGATTAAGAATGAAATGGATAAAAAGACAATGAAAGTGATAAGTTTGGCAAGGACGGTGGTCGATCCCACTTGTCTATGATTTCTCACTGGTTGCATGTAACAGGACACGTATTCTCTCTAATGGTGACAGGACACGTATTTCCTCTAATGGTGATAGGGCACTCTCTCTCTAACAGTCAGCCAATGTGCTGAGATTATTGTGCTTGAGAGACAATGTCCGGGTTAGCTACCAGACATGTCGGGTTTGGCTGTATAACTAAAAAATGAGCTCATTAGCCATAGGGCAGACATGCATCATACGCACTTGTGTGTTTTGTTTGGGTATGCATTTGTTTTGGCTTGCCTATTTGCTTAACTGTAAATAACTGCTACCTAATCTATTTGTTGTATCTGCTCTCCATATTTGTAATTTTCTTGTCTGTCTTGCTTGTGTTTATTTTTTTGAGATCCCTTAGACAGGTGGAGGAGTCGCTGGGGGTTGTTCCACTTGGTGATATGGAGGTTTGTAGAGAACAGAAAAGAAAGATTTATACTAGAATCCTTAGATATAGTCACCATATTTCTGGTTTATTGTGAATTCTAGGTTTGGATATAAGTTGTTGGAGTTTTTGAAATGCCTCTGGTTTTTGGGACATTATGTATTATATATATGGGTACCTTTACCATATTGAGAACCCTGATTCTCATTCTATACATGTTCTATTTTTTTCAGATGCAGGACGCGAATGTGTGTACATTGTCTTTTCTGTACATTGTTATCTGTTTCTTCCACGCTTAACCGTTCGAGTGTAATATGGTGCACGAATCCCCACACCTTTGTACAGTTGTACCAGTAAGTGCGCTAGGTCGTCCAAGTAATACCTGAGCGAGTCAGGGTCGATCCCACGAGGATTGTGGTTTGATGCACACTATGGTTATCTTGTAGGTCTTAGTCAGGCGAATAGAGAAAATTATTCGTAATTTGTATGTGTGAATTGGGATAGAATCAGCAAGAGGAATATAATTGAGGATTGGAATTGTTTTGTCTTTCTGAATTAACTCTGGTATTACTGTCTTCTTTGCTTGTGAGTGATTTCTTCTATGGCAGGCTATATGTGATCAACACCATGGTCTATGGTCGTTAATCTCCTCTACTCCAGATCAAACACCATTGACCGTAGTCATCCAATCTGACAGAGGGTGAAGCTCTAGCAGTTCATTCTCATGGAGATCCTACTCAAAACGCCACAGACAAGGTCGAATCTTTCGGATCAGAGAATGCTACTTCTTTGGGTTATAGCCTCTACTACAGAGACCCTAATCTCCCCAAAAATTGGCTGAACTGGTGTCTCGAGAAGTCCCCAACGAAGTCGTGGATTAGCCGTCTGAGAGATGCATAATCAAGCTGGCGGTTTGCGCTTTCCAGCCACGTATTCACACGAACCCAAGTAGACACGGGTGGTTTTCAAGCACGCGGTCCTAGTATGATGAACAGAGTTTATTGTCACTGGTCATCCTATTCACCATGTTGAAGAACGAGTATGCATCCTAGAAATAAATCCAACACGGATCGAAGAAGAAACAGTAATACTTTTATTAATTCATAGGACTCAGCAGGGCTCCTCCCCTCAACCTAGGAGGTTTAGAAACTCATACTGAAAGAAAATACAAAGTGTTGCACAGTTATCTCTCTTTTATTAGAGGGAAAATTGGGATGAGGAATCTTGAACAAGATTTGGTCCTCCCCTAGTTGTAGAGTCAGTTCTCCCTTAGCCACATCAATGATGGCATTAGCAGTGGCTAGGAAAGGTCTTCCAAGGATGACAGAGTCATCCTCATCCTCTCCTATGTCTAAGACTATGAAGTTTACAGGGATGTAGCGGTTTTCAACTTTTACCAATACATCCTCTACTAAGCCATATGGCTTCTTCATTGTCTTATCTGTCATCTCTAGTGAGATATTTGCAGCTTTTACCTCAATGATGCCCAGATTCTCCATTACAGAGAGTGGCATGAGGTTGATGCTTGAACCTAGGTCACACAGAGCCTTTTCAAAGGTCATGGTGCCTATGGTGCAAGGAATCAGGAAGCGTCCAGGATCTGGAAGCTTCTGAGGTAGCTTCTGCTGAGCCAAAGCATGGAGTTCTTTGGTAAGCAGTGGAGGATCATCCTCCAAAGGATTTGTACTAAAGAGCTTGGCATTTAGCTTCATGAGAGCTCCTAGGTACCAAGTAACTTGCTCTTCCCTAGTGTCTTCATCCTCTTCAAATGATGAGTATTCATCAGAACTCATGCACTGCAGAAGTGCATGCAAAGGATCCTCTATAGTCTTTATATGAGCCTTGGCTTCCTTTGGTTCTAGGATGGGGGTTTCTTGAGTGGGAATTGAGCACTCAGAAGGTGTGCCTTTACTGGCGTTCAATGCCAGCTCTGTTAGCTCTTTGGGCGTTGAACGCCCATGCTGTGCACCCTTACTGGCATTAAATACCAGTTCCTCTATCCTTTTGGGCGTTGAACGCCCAGTAGGGGTATCCTTGCTGGCGTTCAGCGCCAGCTTCCCTGGCTGGTTGGGTGTTGAATGCCCAGTGAGGGGTTCCCCACTGGCGTTCAGCGCCAGCTTCCCTGGCTGTTTGGGCGTTGAACGCCCAGTGAGGGGTTCTTCACTGGCGTTCAGCGCCAGAGTTCTTAGATGTTTGTGCGTTAAACTCCCAGCCATTGCTCCCTGGCTGGCGTTCAACGCCAGCTCTGCTGCCAGGATAGGCATTGAACGCCCAGTGAGGGGTTCCTCACTAGCGTTTAGTTCTAGGCTTGCTGCCAGATTGGGCATTGAACGCCTAGTGATATGTTCTTCCCTAGTGTTTAATGCCTTTCCATTCTCTCCAGATTCGGCCTCGTCCTCAGCCTCAGTGGTGATGACCTTGCACTCTTCTCTTGGGTTCACCTCAGTGTTGCTTGGAAGAGTGTCAGGAGGAGTCTCACGGATCCTCTTACTTAGTTGACCAACTTGTACCTCCAAGTATCTAATGGAGGACCTTGTTTCATTAATAAAACTATGAGTGGTCTTAGAGAGGCTGGAAACTAGAGTTACTAAGTCAGAAAGGCTCTACTTAGAGGTTTTCATATTCCTTTGAGAAGATGGAAATGGTGGTCTGTTATTGAACCTATTCTAGTTCCTTCCACCTTGATTATTATTGAAGCCTTGCTGAGGCTTCTGTTGATCCTTCCATGAAATGTTAGGATGATTCCTTCATGAAGGGTTATAGGTGTTTCCATAGGGTTCTCCCATGTAATTCACCTCCTCCATGGTGGGTTGATCAGGATCATAAGCTTCCACTTCAGAAGAAGCTTCCTGAGTATTGTCAGCTGCAATTTGCATTCTAGTTAAATACTGAGAGATCATATTGACCTGTTGGGTCAAGATCTTGTTCTGAACCAATATGGCATTCAGAGCATTAACTTCAAGAACTCCTTTCTTTTGAGAGGTCCCATGGTTTACAGGATTTCTTTCAGAAGTGCACATGAATTGGTTTTTGCAACCATCTCAATGAGTTCTCTTGCTTCTACAGGTGTTTTTTTCAAGTAGAGTGATCCACCTGCAGAGCTGTCCAATGAGATTTTGGACATCTCAGATAGACCATCATAGATCACGCCTATGATAGATGATTCCGAGAGCATGTCAGGAGGACATCTCCTGATTAATTGCTTGTATCTTTCCCAAACTTCATAGAGGGATTCACCTTCTCTTTGTCTGAAGGTTTGAACTTCCACTCTAATCTTGCTCATCCTTTGAGGAGGAAAGAATTTAACTAGAAAAGTGTTAATCAGCTTTTCCCAAGAATCTAAGCTCTCTTTTGGTTGGGAATCCAACCATATCTTAGCTCTATCTCTTACAGCAAAGAGAAAGAGCATAAGCTTTTAGACTTTAGGATTTATTCCATTAGTCTTTATAGTATCACAGATATGCAAGAATTTAGCTATGAACTGACGTCGATCTTCCATTGGAAGTCCATGGAACTTGCAGTTCTGCTGCAGAAGAAAGACTAACTGAGGCTTAAGCTCAAAATTGTTAGCTCCAATGACAGGTACAGAGATACTTCTACCATAAAAGTCAGAGGTAGGCATGGTAAAGTTACCAAGAACCTTTCTGGCATCTCCTTCAGGTTCGGCCATGTCCTTTATTTCTTATTCAAGATTTTATGAAAGGTTTCTTCCAGAATGTTGTGCTCTAGCTTGTTGTAAGATTTTCTTCAGAGTCCTTTCAGGTTCAGGATCAAGATCAGAGAGGGGCTCTTTATCCCTGTTCCTGGTCATAAACAAGAAAAGAAGAAAAGAAAGAAAGAAAGGAAGCTTCTATGTCTGATCTAGGGAGCAAGACAACCCGTCAGTTTGTCCAAACTCGAACAATCCCTGGCAACGGCGCCAAAAACTTGGTGCACAAATCCCCACACCTTCGTATAGCTGTACCAGCAAGTGCACTGGATCGTCCAAGTAATACCTGAGCGAGTCAGGGTCGATCCCACGAGGATTGTGGTTTAAAGCAAGCTATGGTTATCTTGCAAGTCTTAGTCAGGCAGATAAAGGAAACTATTCTTAATTTGTATTTATGAATTAGGATAGAATCAGTAAAAGGAATATAGTTGAGGATTTGAGTTGCTTTGTCTTTCTGAATTAACTCTGATATTACTGTCTTCTTTGCTTGTGAGTGATTTCTTCTATGGCAGGCTGTATGTGATCAACGCAATGGGCTATGGTTGTCAATCTCCTCTGCTCCAGATCAAACGCCATTGGCCGTGGTCATCCAATCTGACAGAGGTGAAGCTCTAGCAGTTCATTCTCATGGCGATCCTACTCAAAACGCCACAGACAAGGTCGAATCTTCCGGATCAGAGAATGCTGCTTCTTTGGGTTCTAGCCTCTACCACAGAGACCCTAATCTCCCTGAAAATTGGCTAAATTGGTGTCTCGAGAAGTCTCCAACGAAGTCGTGGATTAGCCGTCTAAGAGATGCATAATCAAGCTGGCGGTTTGCACTTTCCAGCCACGTATTCACACGAACCCAAGTAGACAATGGTGGTTATCAAGCACGCGGTCCTAGTAAGATGAACAGAGCTGATTGTCACTGGTCATCCTATTCACCATGTTGAAGAACTAGTATGCATCTTAGAAATAAATCAAACACGGATCGAAGAAGAAACAGTAATGCTTTTATTAATTCATAAGACTCAGTAGGGCTCCTCCCCTCAACCTAGGAGGTTTAGAAACTCATACTGAAGGAAAATACAAAGTGTAAAACGAAAATATGCTGAATGATGGGCGAAGATCCTTAACAAAGAGTGATCTTCTACTTTAAATACTAAACTAATAACTAGTAAGGGTAAAACAGTCTTTTTAGTGCTAAAATCTACTTCTGGGGACCACTTGTTAAGTGTTTGGGCTGAGCTTTGATGAGATCCATGTGCTAAAAGGTCTCTAGGGCATTGAACACTGGCTAGGGGATCCTCTTTGATGAGATCCATGTGCAAGGAGGTCAGATCCAGATAGTATCTGCAGTGCTTTCTCTGTCTTTGAATCAGACTTTTGCTCCAACTCCTCAATTTCATCCAGAAATTATCTGAAATTGCAAAAAACATAAAAACTCATAGTAGAATCCAAAATTGTGAATTTAACACTAAAACCTATAAAAATTTAATAAAAACTAAACAAAACATACTAAAAACTATATGAAAATGATGCCAAAAAGCGTATAAAATATCCGCTCATCATAATGCGACTTTCAAGTTCTATTTTGTTCAACTTTTCCTTCAAGGCTCCTAGTTAAACTATTTTTCATGTGTGTGTGTGTGTGTGTGTGTGTGTGTGTGTATTTTACTTTTAGAGGTCGTAATACCACACTATCTCTGATTTACGAACTTAAGCGTAAAGCTCTGTGTGGTAGGATGTTACAATATATGCTAAACTAGACTACTTTAATTAATAACACAAACATAAAGATATATGCTCTTGCATCATTCTCCCTAGGTTGGAAAGAGCTCCTGTATTATCCTTCCTGGGTTGAAAAAGGCTCAGCTTGTAGTAGCAAAGGATCCCATTAGTGAGTGCATTTGATCTTGAAAGATGTAAAAAGACATAGCTCAACTTGATTCTTTTGACCATCTACATGTCATAACGGGGTTAATACAATCTTCTTGCCATGTTTGATAAAAGAGTATGTATTTTTGAAGCCATCATGAATAGCTCGACGATCATATTCCCAAGGACGACCTAACAGTAAGTGACACACATCCATTGGGATGACACTACACCACACTTTATCCTTGTATGTACTTCGCATAGAAACTTGGACACAACATCGCTCTATTGCTTTAACGTCATTCTCTATTTTTAACCAATGTAACTTGTAATGATGAGGATGTAACTCAGTTAGAAGCTTCAGTTTGTCTACCATATAATTTGAAATAATATTTTCATAACTTCTGCTATCTATGATGACCTTGCAAACCTTCTCTTCAATAGTGCATCTTGTATGAAAGATGTTCTGGCGTCGCCAACGCTCGTCTTCTGTTACCCTTGCAGTATTCAAGTTTCAACGAACTACTAAATCTTCTCCATAATCTACTGGAATGGTGGAACTTCTTCAATAGCACAGTTAACCTCACCTTCCATCTCTTGCTCCTTGATTGGTTCTTTGTTAATCTTTTCCTTGACAAGAGTGATAACCCTTCTATTTGGACAATCAGCAGCAACATGCCCAAAATCTTGACATTTGAAGCACTTCTTACCTAATGATCCACGCTCCTTGTTGCTTATAAAATATCATATCTTCATTTATTATTGAACATCAAGGATGACTTCTTTGTCCTTTAGTGACTGAATGTTACTCTTTTGTGATATTTGCTTATCAATCTTTAATAACAACCTAATGTCATCATCCAAGGTCCAATATGGTTGCAGCTGAACATCATAAAAAAAATTTGGGTTCAGTCCTCCAAGATAACAAGCAATTGTTTGTTCTTCAGGCTCGTAAATGTCACACTTCATAAGCAACTCTTTGAAGTCTATTGTATATTCTTCTATAGATAATGGTTTTTGCCTCAAATTGTGAAATTTGATGAAAGTGTCTTGCTTATAATGTTCAGAAAGGAACTTTCACTTGAGTTCACAATGCATTTTATCTCATGTCTTGATCTTTCTTCTTCCTTCTCTTTCTCACTGACGCTTGAGATTCACCCACCATATTGACGCATGCTTCTTTAACTTGATTGCTACAAGCTTCACGCACTTGTCATCCAGAATGTCTTTTAACCTGAACACTCTTTTCACTAGGCAAAGTCAGTCGATGAAATCATCTGGTTAGAGTCTCCTAAGTCTTTAGCTTTCGTGTTGTTGTGTCGTGCTCTTCGTGTGGACAAATCTTCAGACGAAGAAGAATAATGAAATGAATTTGCATTATCCTCTTTGTTAGAAGTACTGTCATCACTCTGCTTGCCATGATTATTTTGAGCGGCTTCATATTTTGTAAGTTTCTCTTGTAACTCCTTAACTTGATGGCATAATTCCTCTATTTCAATGTGTTGAGTAGTTTTACACTTTGGAACCATCTTTTACTACTATGCAATGATGTTAATGCTTGCACCAATGTTATGATGATGATGATGCACAACAATGATGGGAATGCACCAATGATGATAATGATGTGAAGGCACTAAAGATAATCACCAATAGAAAAGGCACCAAAAGAAGCGAAAAGAACGATATTACCTGAAACTCCGTAGTAGACAATCTGTACTGACGACGACTCGTACCAACAATGAGAGCACCACACTAAAGACCCGTACCCATAAGACAAATAAAATTTTACTGGACCAAGTCGAGGACCAACCTTGCTCTGATACTAAACTGATGCCGGGGCGTCGTTTGGAAACCAATTTTGGCGAGATTAACAACCCCACTGTGATGAAAATAGTCAAGAACTCACTTTGGTTGGCTAAGCCAATGATGCATCTCTTACTCTCAAAAGAGCCAAGAGAAAAATAATTACATATCTTATTTAAATATAACCTAATCAACTCAACTTGATAAGCAAAAAGAGTACATATGCATATTTATACGAGTAGGAAAGGGAGAAATCTTCATGACTTGGACAATGTAAGACTAACTCATAATACAATATAATAACATATGCTAAATTAGAATACTTTAATTAATAATACAAACGTAAAGATATATGCTCTTGCATCAAAAAGAAACTAATGTCATTAAAAAATGGGGTTTTGACTCATGGTACATCAGTGAAACAAATGGATTTGCACGCAAAGGGGGGCGCTTGGTGCCACTGGAACAAATCTGTTTGGAACATTGAACTGATGAGAGGATAGAAGCAGTTTGTTCATCTAATATTTTTGATCCTACCCATGAATTTCGGTGGTTTACAATAATCTATGACAACCATCAGCTTACTATCAGAAAACTTTTATGGGATGACCTTGAAGAGATGGCCACTAGTATCTTAGAGCCCTGGTGCATCAAAAGAGATTTTAATTCGATTCTCTCCATTGATGACATGAGAGGCAGTTCCACCATGCTCTAAGATTATGAAAAATTAAACAAGTGTATCCTTAACTTTGGTC
Organism: Arachis hypogaea; assembly: GCF_003086295.3. NCBI lineage: Eukaryota > Viridiplantae > Streptophyta > Magnoliopsida > Fabales > Fabaceae > Arachis > Arachis hypogaea. The sequence goes on from NC_092049.1 coordinate 23,193,039, forward strand.
TGAGTGATATGTGCTTTTCTGGACCCCAATTCACTTGGCAAAGAGGCGTGACCAAAAAAGACGATAAATTTTTGTGTAACTTAGAGTTCTCTAATTTGTTCCCTTTTGTAGGTGTTAGGCATCTTCCAAAGCTCAAATCAGACCATCTCCCTATTCTCTTAAATTTTAATCACATGGTAATCGATAGGAAAGAAAAGTCCTTTAGGTTCCTTACCCATTGGGTTCTTCACGAGAAATATCTTAATCTCGTAGAAGATAGTTGGGATAAACAAGGGGATCTTATACAAAATATCAAATCCTTTGTGGAGAAAGTGAAAGTCTAGAACCGTGCAAGAAAAAGAATCGGCTTATGTACAGAATGAAAGGGATACGTCGCAAGTTGTCTTTTGGTTATAACCATTTCCTTGATAAATTAAAAAAAAAGGACCTTTGAAAAGAGTATGAGGTTTTTATTATTCAAAAAAATGTTATTGGCAGGGTCTCGCTATAACGTCATCAATTCGATGACAAAAATATAAAGTACTTCCATCAAAGAGCTAATGGTCATAAAAGGAGGAATAAAGTTATCGCCCTTATCAATACTAGTGGGAACTAGATTAATGATCTTATTACCCTTAAGAGTATGGGTGTTTTGTTCTTTAAGTCTCTCTATACAAATAATACTGATTATTCTCTTTTTTCTCTGTCAGGTAAATTCGCAAAAATCTCATATGGAGATTTGAAAGAGATTGGTAGACTGGTGACTCAAGAGGAGGTGAAGTATGTTGTTTTTAAGCTGGAAGGCTCCAGGAAGTGATGGCCTACTAAGAAAGTTTTACCAATTCTTGTGGAAAAAGATTAAAAACTCATTAATCAACTAGATTCAAAATGTTTTTAGAGTGCCAGCCTTTATTCAGGGAGTTAATCAAACTCTAATATTTATTATACCTAAAGTTCTTTTCTTAAAAAATTTTGCTCAGTTTAGGCTGATTAGCTTATGTAATGTGTGCTATAAAATTCTTACTAAGATTATTGTTGAGCGACTTAAACCTCACATGTCTTATATTATTTCCAACACCCAAGCTAGCTTCATGCTTGGCAGGTTTAGTGCATACAATATCTTGGTTGCTCAGGAAGTGATCCATACCATGAGAACAAGAAAAGATGGAAAATATCGTATAGCAATCAAAATAGACCAAGAGAAGGCCTATGAAAAACTTGGATAGGATTTTATAGTTGACACTCTTAAAGATTTGAACATTCTAGAAAATGTGATTAGCATCATATATCACTGTATTTTCACCTCCTCTATGAACCTAATTTAGAATGAGTGCCCTTCAGAAGAGTTCAGACTTATCAGAAGAATTAGACAGGGAAACTTTCTCTCCCCATCCTTTGTATTGAAAGGCTTTCTTATCTCATCACTTCTTTGGTTAATGATAAAAAAATAAAAGCCCATAACCTTTTCTAGAGGTGTTCCTAATTTATCTCATTTATGCTTTGTAAATGACTCGTTCTTTTTGCCCAAGAAAGTAAGAATCAGGCTCAAGTTATTAAAGATGCGTTCAAGCTATTTTGCGAGAGCTTGGGTCAAAGGGTGAATTTCAAAAGTCTTATATCTTTCTCTCAAAGAATGTGAATCACATTATCGGACAGGAGCTTATCCTTCACATAGACATTAACCTTACAAGCAACTTGCAAAAATACTTAGACATTCCACTCATAAATGAGAGATGCAATAAATAGCACTTCTAGTTTATCATTGACAAGATACAGGAAAAGCTCTCAATTTGAAAAATAAAAACCTTGTCGCTAGTAGGAAGATGCACTCTCGTTCAGTCAGTTCTTTCCACTATCCCAACTTACGTGATGCAAATAATGAAAATCCCTAAAGAAGTTTGTGACCAAATCGACAAACTTTGTAGGAATTTTCTTTGGAACTCAATTGAATAAGGGAGGAAGATCCAGTTGTTAAATTGGGACTCTATTTGCAAGTCGAATGATAGAGAAAGACTAGGTTTTCGAAAATCTCAAGATACAAAAACCTCTATCTTATCAAACTCGCTTGGGACTTAGTTCACAACAAAGATTCCATGTGGGTCAAGATTATGAAAGCCAAGTATAATTGTGGTGTTGGAGAAATCCTTCTAGTAAGCCAAAAGGTAAACTGCTCTAATGCCTGAAAAGGTATTACTAAAGTTTGGGATAAGTTCAAGACCAAGGTAATTTGGAGAATTGGTAATAGCCAGAATATAAGCTTTTGAGAGAATCACTAGGTCCTGGGTATTAAATTCTTAAGAGATCTCATTCGTAGTTGAGAAGAAGAGCACAATGGAAAAGAGAAAATCAGTGAGTTTATGCAGTTGGATGGTCACTGGAATTGGAATTTACTAAGACAAAATTTTTCGAAACATATACTAAACATCATCTGCACTATGAAGGCACCACAACAGGACCTTGGCTCAAATACAATATGTTGCCTCCCGGAACCTAATGGGGAGTTCTCTGTCAAGTCTGCCTATGAAAAATCCTACACTAACAAAGGAATTCCATAGTAGAATTTCAATCATATTTAGAGGCTCAAACTGTCACAATGTCTAAAAATCTTTTCTTGGTTAATAATGCATAATGCCCTTTTGACTAATTATAAGAGGGTTAGGAGGTGTCTTATCAGTGACAGAAGTTGTCCTAGGTGTTCGGGGAAAAACGAAACATTACTCCATGTTCTCAGGGATTGTCCTTACATCCGGGGAATGTCGGAGAGCAGTGTTAATAGCAATTAGCTAAGTAGCTTCTTCAGTTAAGACATCCACACTTGGTTGATGACCAAACTTTGTGCAATTTCTCCCAACCAAAATGGGACACATTATCCCATTCTTTTTATCATCACCTATAACATTGCTTGGAAGAATAGAAATGACTTAATTTTTAATCAAAGAGCGAATGAGAGCTCATAATTGCCTAATCTTATCAGAAATTTAGCTAATAACTATGAGGCTACCTTGAAGATGATGGAGACCAACAAGAAAGCGATCGGGACACCCAAGATCTTGTTTGATGGGTGGGAACACCGACTGAAGAGATGGATTAAGTTTAACACAGATGGTTTTGTCCTATGGTCTTCTAGGAAATTCAAACAACAGATTTATTGTGATCTACTTCTTGAATATTGGCACTACCACCATTACCATGGTTGAGATGTGAGGATTATACATTAGACTGAAGATGGCATCAGAGCTGAGGGATTAAAAGCTTGTGATGGAGACAGACTCTATTTGTGCCTTGCAACTTATCCATAGAGCTTCAACTCAGAGACATATAGCTACCTCCCTTACGATAGCAATAAAGTCTCTTTTGGATCAGCCTGGGGAGGTCGTCCTCAAGTGCACGTTTAGGGAAACTAACTTCCCAGCTGATTTCCTCGTAAAGTTCGTGCATTCTGCTCTAACTGGTTTGCAATTCTTCGACGAAACCCTCATTTCTTTCTCCACCATTTTGGATAATGATTTTAGAGGAATGAAGTTTTCCAGATCTCTGATGTGTTAAGTTTTTGTTTTCTTGGGCCTATGGTCTCATTGGTAAAAAAAATTTCAACAAAAATTTTATTCAACAAAGTGAAACATAAAAAAGCAGTTTAAGTATTTAACAGATAATGATATTTACAAATTAGTTTAAGATTTGAATAGAAGTTATTACCTCATAATTCTTAATAATATAGATACGACACGAACCGATAGTACCTTGGTTATATTATGTCCACGAAAGAGTCATAAAAAACATTAATAGTGCATAATGGGGATTGGGAGTTGGTAGCAGTATCTAGAGGTGGGTCAACAATATTTCATTTGATGTTTGAAGACGGTCTTATTTTATTTTGTAAGGCAAAGAAATCACAGGTGCAACTTGTTTGAAATGCCATGAATCTTTTCTGCAAAGCGTCTAGTATGAGGGTCAATTTTGAGAAATCCAAAGCTATTTATTCCTCTAACGTCTCTAGACAGTGTAAGGAAATTGAAGGTTATCAATGGACTAGAGAAGGGCGGTTGAATCTATGGCATCTTTTAAAACTTTTGTACTTTAACTTTAAACTTGATTTAGAACAGAATTGCTATTGAGTCTGCTAAGATGATAATACATGAGACAATTTTGTTTTGTCTCTTCACAATTGATCAGGAATAGAGTAAATTAGTTACATTTGAATAAACTGAGTTACTGTGACTTCTATAAGATGGATTAAACAGGAGACTATTTTATTTTGTCTCATATCGAACGAAAGTAGAAACAGAATAGAGAAGAGAAAATGACATAGCCATATATCTTGATTCAAGGATTCTACCCAATCCTATCAGGGACAAACTAAACTTCTACCCAAGCTTAATTTGGTTAGGTTCACTCTCTACACTTTCAACCACTAAGTGCTCACCCAACTTAGCAAAGGAACCGTCTTAGGATCATGAATACAAAACAGAAATATATATAAAAGAGTTTGAAATCATTTTTTGGCTTTTCTCCAAGATTACTCTCTTTACCTTTTTTCTCAATGGCTTTTTTTTTTATGCCTCACATAATTGCCTTTTTCCATTGACAAGAAAATAAAGAAGGATAAAATTAAAGAACAGAAAATTCAATGTAAAACCATGAAGGAGAAGAAGGTATATCTCAAAAGATATGAAGACTCAAATAGTGTGCTCACTTTTCTTACTTCAATTTCTAGTTGTTTACCCTTTTAAATAAGAGTAAAGCTTTCAAAACTTGAGCCTGGTTGAACACCTTTGACTTTGTTCTTCTTTCCCAAAATTAAGAGCAGATACGCATAAGAGAGATAGAACAGCAGCAATGATTCATGAAAATAGAGTTAGCTTGAATCCTTAATAGCTGCTACTCTTTTTTCTTTTTTCTTTAACTTCAAAAATCTGAACCATTAATCCATTCTTTGGCTCCAAGTATTAATTGTGACCTTTAATTTACAGTAGAGATACATAACCTCTATTTTCTTCTTCTTACCCGAATGGTGTATGCAAGAAGAGGACAGCTTCAACAAGCTAGAATGGTAGCATAAAGATGGAATTACTATGTTGATTTTTTTTTTCTTATTCAACCTTTGATTTGATTTTTGCTTTTGGCACCAGCATCTGACTTTTCTTCTTTTTTCCTTTTTGATGCTTGAACATGGTGATTTTCTTTTTCATTTTCATAGAACCCTAATCAGAATATACCTTTTTTACTTGTGACACTTTTCATCCTTGATTTAAGGTTAGTCACGTGAGTTACAATCAAAAGAGAGAATAGAATGTTTAGTTAGAGTGTTGGACACATTGGATATGGGCCAGAAAAGAGAATGAGTGCTGGCTCTTAGGAGTTTTGGGTCTGTTTTGCATATTTTGATTTTCTGCACAATGAGCACATATATCAACCACACTTTTGGGCTTTTAACCCAAAATTATAATGTTGGTCATCATCAAATTATTGTTTTTTTTTTCAATCTCAACAATCTCTCTCTTGATGGCAAATATTATGAAATAAAATAAATTGTAAAGAAACAAAAAGAGTTCATGATACTTCCTTTCGATGATTCAATATATCATGCTGATCTCCCCTTTCTTTCATTCGGATAGCTCCCATGAATGAGTGCTTTTTTTAAACCTGAAATCAATTTTTTTTAAAACAACAAAGTTTATGTAGAAACTATAGCCACTGATTATACCAATATCCACAATTATACAAAAGATAGCATTCAAACCAATTCATCAATCATGGAACCAGCTTAGTAATATTACTATTAGAGAAATCCATAGGGCAACACCAACCAACCTTAAAACAACACTAAAAATAGTACTAAACATAGCCTAATTATTGTCTAATACTATTCATCATTCATTCAATTCATTTTTTTCTACTCTCCTTTTGTCATCGAGGTAGTAAAATACGCCCTGCACAAACTATTTTTGTTAGGTACAAAAACTCAACAGTTCAAAGTTAAATCCTACAATTCAAGTTACAGTCATCCATATAAAATTAAAGTGTATCAAAAGATTATCACACAGACACAGTAGAAATAGATTTTATGCAGCAATAACAGAGACAATGGTCTAAACATCAGATCCATCATCCTTGGTTTCTTAAGATTTCTTCATCTTCTTGATCAGATTGAATCGGTTCATCACCCAAAGAATCAATGTACTTGAGAAGTACTTCAACTCAGTCCTGAGACTTTCTCAAGAAATTTTTATTCTGAATTGTCAATTTTTTTACTTGCTTGCTTGCTCGAGTTGATGAAATGTTTGGTCATGATGTTTACAAATTCTTGTAGAATGTCTTTCACTACTCCATTGACCAAATACCAGTTGGAAGAGGATGTATCGATAGCCGATGGTGGAGGAAGGATTTCATTTTTTCTTCTTCTGTGATAGTGTCTTTTTAGCCCTAGTCCCTTTTTTCTTAGATTGCTTTATTGCACTATCGTTAATGTCATCCCCACTTCTCTCTCTCTCTCTCTCTCTCTCTCTCTCTCTCTCTCTCTCTCTCTCTCTCTCTCTCTCTCTCTCTCTCTCTCTCTCTCTCTCTCTCTCTCTCTCTCTCTCTCTCATGTGTGTGTGGACAAAATTAAGACTAGGATTTAGTAAAAAGAATAAGGATAGTGTAAAAATTTTTATAAAATTAGAGAATAGGATAATATTAAAAAAATCAAATATAATTCATTAAAATTATTTCAAGAATACTATTTATTTATAAACTCACTAATTAATTTTTACTAAATATTCTAATTAATTCATTAAAATTATTCCAAAAATACTATTTATTTATAAATTCACTAATTAATTTTTACTAAGTACGCTAATTTTAAATTAGAGACAATTCAATTAAATTCCTTTTAGTTCATAAAATCAAACTAAAAAAATTAATTATTCAAATTAAATTATCAAATCCTCATTATTTTTCAACTCCTAAAACTTTAAATTTTTAAATAAAAAAATATCCAACTATTATAAAATTTATATATAAAAGTCCTAGTTAATTTTAAACTTATTATCATAAAATCTGATTTACTTCCTCTTAATGAAATAATTTTTTAAAAATAAAATCTTAAACAAAGATAATAAACTATAAATAATTTATTATTTAATTTTCAAAAATTTGAAGTATTAATAACATGATGTAAAGTATTTATTTTTGAATGGACTTAATCAAAATACTACTTTTTATTTATTTTATTGGTTAAATCATGAAACAATATTAATATCATATTTTCAATGATAATAATAACATATAATATCCAAATTATCACACATAATAATATTAATATACACAACACATATGAAATACGCGTGGCGCAATTCCATGTTTCTTGTAATTCACAGAAATTCTTTTGTAAGAATAGCAGAACTCCGTGCAAGTCCTGAGATGTATGGCTTCTCCCGAACTTCTCGCACTTACTAAGCTACCAACGTCAAATTCTCGCCTATACCAAAAATCCTTAGCTCACGACTATCGATTTATCACCCACTCAGTCACTGTACAATACCACAACGAAAACAATATAAAAAATAATTTATGCTATTAATATCCATAAACACTAAATTATATTTAAATTATGTACTTTTAATTTAAATATTATAACATTAGTTTAAAATTAGGATAAATCATTCATTTTAATTAATTTGGTTTTAATATTATTTGTTTATTCTACTATGACTTTAGTTTTTAAAATGTCTTTATATAAATCGATATGACTTAAAACAAATTAAGTGCACAATAAATTATTTTAAACAAGAACGTTTTACTAGGCCTGCACATATGTATATAATTTGATTTAGTGTGAGATGCAACCTTTTGAGTAAATCAAACCAATTTAATGGGTGATTGACCCTCAAAATTATATTTAAAAATTAAAATAGATTTTTATTGATATTTATAAACACTAAAATTCATAAACACTAGAATTTTAAATCCATATAAAAATAAATAAATAAAAAAATAAAAATCCTTTTACAAAAATAATTGAGTTTTAAAAATAAAAATAATTAAATTTAATTAACATGAATAATTAAACAAAATTAAAAAAAAAAACAAAAATATAGAATAATTATCCAAATAAATCATTGTGATTTTCAAAATCGAAAACTTAGTCTCACAAATTTCAAAATATATAAAATAGTTCCCAATATTTATCTTCGTTAGACGATCCAGTCTCTCTCCAATTTAATTTGAAGAATGAAGTATAAAAATATCTTAAAGAATTTAAAATCTTAGAACAATTAGTTCTTGAAAAAAATTAAAAATTCTAAAACAGCCATTTCGATTAAAAGAATCAAATTGAAGAGAGAGTGTATTGTCTAACTAAAGTAAACGTTATGGATTATTTTGTGTATTTTGAAACTTAAGAAACTAAAATGTTCAATATTAAAAATCTTAAAAAAGTTTTTGGATAATATGCAAAAATGTATTACATAATTAAAATTTAAAATTTTAAAATCCAAAATTTTCATATAATTTTGAGTTAATGTTACATCATTTAAATTAAACGTCTATAATTAGTAAGAAATGTTAGTGTTTATGAATACTAATAATAGAAATAATAGAATTTTGTATAAAAACAAAACATACTAAAGAGAGAAAAGAGTTCCAGACAAAGAAGAGGTGTTATAGAGGGTGTTTTTCTCTACTTTTTCTTTCTTACTTTTTCCCCTCACCCTTTTAAATTGGGTTGTTTTTTTAAGTCATGTATTGTAAATTTGATTAAGAAAACAGAAACCACACAAGACCTGTTTTCCCAGGTTTTTACCAATTTTTGTCCATATTTTTGTTGGCCTAGTTCACAGCCCACACCATAAGGCTCAATTTTTGGTACCACATTTTCCATTTTATACTCACAATAACATTTAATGAGTTAAGGCACCTTTATCATTCTCAGTCTCAACACTAATTAAGCAAACTTCCCTTCATAATTTTTTCACCGGGTGTCACAGATCTACTGGTAAGTCAACAATTGACCATCATTAACCAACATTTTTTGTGCCACCGTAGAACTCCCCAATATTAAGTATATACTCCCCAGAGCCTAAGAGTCTATCAATTTTGTACTATACATCTAGTTCTTGGAAAATTCTATATATTTGCATGGAAAATTCCTCAGTAATTTGAATACCTCTGTATTCTCAACTCTCACTAGATCCTTTGATCTGTCTCTGCAGCTGCTGCCTCAGTTAATGCATGCATGCCCGGAGATTCTTCTTCTTCTTCTTCCCAACGGTTTCCTCTCCCTTCTTCCTTAGTATTTCAGAACAACCACCGATGTCAAGGACGCTGGATCTGTAGAGGTGGTTCGGCAAGCTCAAAATGTGTTGTTTACTTCCATTCGGTAAAGAAGTTGATAAAGCACGAAATAAATCCTCTTAAATTAAGGCAATGAAATTTACGCATATTTAACGGTGATTAATTTTTTATTTTATTATAGTAATATCATAGAATTAATTTTTTTCGGTCAATTTTATTAGTTATTTTATTTGTTTTAAATTATAAATACTAAAACATAAACCATTAATCATAAATATAAATAATTATAAATTTAAATTTTAAAATTGACTAATTAAAAATTAATTTCATATTTTTTTTATTATTTTACCCTTTTTGTATTTCAAAAGATCTTTTTCAATTCCTTCTATTTAAATATATTTGTTGGTAAATTATTTGCTGATAATTTTTTTTATTCTGAATTTTGGACTTTCAATTTTTAGTAATTTAGATGAGTAATGTTAAGTAATCAATTTTTTTAGCCAACATCAGTTAACTTTTTTAAAATTATTTTGTTTATCTTAAATTCTAAATTCTAAATCATAAATTTTTAATATTAAATTCTAAATTATAAATATAAAGCATAAAGTTAGCTAACTAAAAGTTGTTTCTTTATGCTTTATTACATGAGATATAGAATTTTTAAAATTTTTTAAGAATACATTTGTTGTATGTGAAAATTTGTTAACTCTCTAATCCACCAAATAATAAATTCAGTTATAGAATAATATTCACAATTACTCGAACTTTTAAATTTTTTCTAACATGACTTTTAAAAAACTAAATTAGAATACAATAAATTTGACGAAATAGAATACACCTAAATTTACATCTCTAATTTTTCGATACATAAAGCATTTTTTTGTCCGGCTTAAACAGATTCTTACAATAAAACGTTGAATACATTATCACATACCATAATTTAAACTGCAAAATTATGAAAAGAAGTATTGGTAGACACACAAACGCAGAAATAAAACCAGGAACCCAATCTGAGTCATAATAGTAAGTAATGAAGAAGGCACTTGCAACTGCTACCATCATGCTTGATATTGAGCAGAACAACGCCAGCAATCCAAATATGAGCTTCAAGGGCAGTGACTTATAGAAATCAGACTCAGCATAACGCGAAACAAGAATGGACAAGAATATTAATATTGCAGCTGCTGATGAGATAAATGCAGCTGCATCTGAGATTGCAAACACCAAAAATGATGGCTTTTTCAAGTAGTTTGGTTTCCCTTTTGCATCGTCAACACCACCTGGTATGCTTATTGCAGCAGCAAACACCCCTGTTGCAATGACGGTTGCAATCAGCATACAATTCTCTGCTGTGCTTTTCATCCAAGACTCTGCATCTTTTCGCAACTGTGTGTGCTCCCTTGTGAATAACTCTCCAGCAGTTAAGCCTTCTGCGTTTGTTGATTTTATAAACGATGGTGGCATTATCTTCTGTACTTCCTGTATGTTGCATGAAATTTTAATTAAGTATACCAATATTATCTTTGCTTAATGAAGCCTTAAACATAAACAACGGTTAACTACTTGTTCAAACTACATGTAGAATAAGAAATCATATATTTTTCTTATATATTAGTTATAGATTTATACGTGCAGGTACAGCTAGATAGTCCAATCTTGTATCAACAGATAGAGTTTTAACTGATACCTTGAACCATACCAACTCAAGGCACATTTGAAAAGCTGCTCCAGAAACTAGTTCAAGACTGCTTGGTGGTGCTATTTGTGCAGCCAAATGCAAGAGAGTATTACCACTGGTGTCTACTATAGTCACTATAATATCCTTTTGATAACCAATCTCATGTATCACATTGTAGATGCTTGCCTGCCGATACTTGACAGCTTTGTGAATTATAGTTTGTTCTTTCTCATCCCTTGCCCATATCAAGCTTGGATAGCCACTAATAAGCTCTGACAAGAACCCAAAATTACCAACTTCTGCAGCAGCAAATATTGGTTGACATGGCTCGCTTATGATATTAATTATCCCATCCTCTGTGAAATTGTTACAAATTGTTCTCCAAAGGCTTTTGACCAATTGATAAACTACTTCCTGCTTCATGCCTGTAGTATATTATTAGTTTTGTTACTTGAAATGAAAGGAATTTGCAATAGAACATTAGAATTTGTTAGAGATATAATCATTCATATTTCTTCCTATCAACTAAAATTTTTAAGAAGAGTGATTATACGAGAAGGATAAAATTAAAAAAAGAAAAAAGATGATTCAAGACTCCAAGTTATTTTGATTTTATTTTTCGTTAGTAGTCGTATTCTAATTCCTACTGCCCTTAAGAAGGAATAAAAACGTGTGTTGGGGGGGGGGGAGGGGGGGTTGCTATTTAGAGCCACTTTTTGATGCCCACGTCAATTGTGGATCTCAAAATCTTAAATTTATTCTCCTTCATTGTCTTTCTCTTTTTATTTTCTCTCTTGCATGGTGAATTATTGTGAACATTTCACTCTGATGAATATAGGTAGCTTGTCTTAATGAATTGTGAATATGTAATGATTTACCAGGGTTGATCATGATGGTGTGGCTTTGATGGTGTGGACTTTGGCAACAAGAATCCGAATGATTTTTAGCCAAGAGATGCAAAGCTGTCTCGTTGTGATAATAATCCCTTGCATAAGCTAGCTCTGGTTTAGCTTCTGCCATTTCTAAGGCTAAGCCTGCAAAATATTACACAGAAATGTTGAAGAAAATGAGATTAAATATAATTGCTTGCTATTGAGGAATTTGAACTAAAATTGAATGTGATGTTAACCCACTAGTCAATTATTAATATACTTGTCTTAAATTTGGTACATAATACTCCTTCTGTTACATAATAATTGTTCAAAAAAAAAAAAAACACAAGACAAATTTTAATTAACACAATCAATATTATAGTTATTTTCTTTTTCTTAACATTATATTATTATTAGTGATAAAATTGGGAACGAAAGAATAAATTATAACAAACCTAAATATTACAAATGAGATATATATAATTTTAAACCTTAAAAAATATAAAAATATTAGGTGAATAGTTTTTTATTTTTATTTTATATTTGAATCAACATCACCAAACGTTGTTTTTATCCTAAAAGGTCTCCTACATTTCCAAAATCAAAATGAATAATAAAAATCAACTATTAAATTAATTATTATGTATTTATATATAAATATATATAATATTTAATTCATTTTTAATGTGTATTTTGTATTTTAATATATATTTTATACTAATGACTAATTTAGTAACTAATTTTTAGTATATACCTCATTTAGATGGCTCTAAAATAAATATTATGAAAGGGAGATACTAGGGAATAAAAGAAAATTTCAAATTTTTAAGTATGTGTATTTTTATTAGATTGCGTTTGTTTATAGAGATAGAACACTAAAATAACGACACAAGGACATAACATTGTATTTGATAGAGGAAACATAGACAAACGCAATGTGTACAGAGACACTAATATGAAAATACTAACAAAGATATACAACTTATTTTTTATTTTTTTAATTATTTTTATTAATTTTTTATAAATATTTTTTATTATTATATTTTTTGTCTCAGATTTTTTGAACGAAAAAAAAGAAAATAAATTCAATTTTTTTTTTATTTCTTATTCTCAATGTCTTATTTCATCTTCTCATAAACAAATGCAGCCTTACCTATTAAAAAAACAAAATGAGTAGTTGCTTACCATAGAGGCCAGTGTTGATACAATTGAAGAACAATTGGTTCCAATCATCCTCTGTGAATGTTGGTTTTGTTATGTCATACAAATGCCAAGCCATTTCACATCTTGCTTGCAATGCAGCAAAGTGAACAGCGGTGGCTCCTTTCACACCTCTATCGTTTGCCACTGATGGATTCATCTTCAGCATCAAGTCAACAACTTGCTTGTTCCCAAATGCAGCAGCAAAGAAAAACGCAGTGTTTCCATTGCGATCTTGCAATAATAAGTCTCCTTCATCTAGAAATTCCTCCATCAGTCGTTGCACAAAGTGAACATGCTTTTCATCCACACCTGCACCTGCTGCTATGTGTAACACTGTAGGCCATCCACTTGCTATGGCGGCATTCTTCAACCTCTCATTTTTCTTTATGATCATCTTTGCTTCTTCCCAGTTACCTTCTAGTGCATGTTTGTAAAGGGGAACACACAGCCTGAAGAAATCATTACTCTTTGGATTTCCTGAACAAACCCAAAATGAAAACAAATATATATCTCTTTAATTATCTATACAAGATAAACAACAAAAAATATTCCTAAAAAAATTAGGTGCGGACAAAAATAACTTTAAAAAATACAAACGATAAAAATATTTATATAAACAAAAATGTTATTTATATATTAAAATTAGTCACTAAAATTAGATATTATATATTTGTATATAAATATATATATTGTTTAATTTATTTTTAACATGTATTTTATATTTTAATATATTTTATATTAATGACTGATTTTGATAACTGATTTTGATATAAATTTAATATTCTTGTTATATAAAATATGTTGAAATTAGTGTATATATATGTTTTTTATTCTCATTATTATAAGTTTGAGAAGGGGGAGAGAATACTCTAAACCTGTTTCATCTACAAATACAAAGTTGGGACCATTATGTTGATCAGACTTAGGCTCCACGTGATTTGTTTGCGGAGTCGATGAGTTCACATTGTTAATTATTCTATCCCTGTAAAAGACAAAAAAAAAGTTACAAATTATTTACTATATATTATGTGTGTGTATTTTTTTCCTATTAATTCAATTTAAATAGTTAATTTAAGAGGTGGGTATTATTTTATATCTTATAACCACAATTTTGAGATGTTTAATACCTTGGGATAAGCTTTGATGATAATATTCCAACCAACACTACCATTTACAATAACATAGAATTGGGCTTATTATGGAGCTGAGCACACAGGATTCATACATAACATTGAATCATGGATAGTCAGTTTGGATACAGAGAAAACGGGATAAGGAGAAATAGAGAAAAGAGAAAATGGGATGAAAATAGAGTTTAATTTTTCATCAATTTGGTTATAGAAGAAAATGGGGAAAAAAAACAAATGGAACCCACAAAAAAATTTCTTCGCTAATTAATGTGCCAGGAAACAGGAAGCTAATAAGCTACTTGAATAAAGTTACTAAAGTTACCATTATATCCACCATGTAAAAATTAAAACAATATTGCATATATTTTAGTAAGGATATATATCTCATTTTCTTGCTATAAGTTTTTCTTATTTTCTTTAATTTCCTCTTATAGCATATAGAAAAAGAAGAAAACATTGCAATGTATGTTAACCTGTTTTCAAGCTCATCCCATATTTGTTTGGCTGTTTTGAAGTGCAAGATATCTTTGTAAACATCTGAGTTTATTAGAGCACATAATAAGATGTGTCTTGCTTTTGAGGCTTGTTGTACACTCTTCATGTCTTCATCATCAAATTCATCTTCCGATTTTTCCTCTTCAATTCCATTTACAACCTTTTTTGGAACATTTGGTCCATTCTTAATGATAAGCCAAAGTTTGAAGTCCAAAGACTTTGTAAATGTCTCCATATGTTCCTTCCATTCAATGTAATTTTTACCATCAAAAAGTGGTGGCTCCAAGATAGATTGTCCTCTAACTATAGTCATCAAATTTTCAGCCATGAACCCAAAGATTTTTTTCTTTTCTTTTTCTTTCCCCTTCAAGTTGCAAAGCTGTCTTTAAATATTAACCTAGAAAAAATTATAGATAATATTTTGAGAAACATAAACAAATAAGCAACCATATATAATTATACTAGTATTTTTATCCATAATAACATATGAAAAATATAAATTTTTTAAAATGATGTCGGCATTGTTTTGATATTATAGATTATGAAAGAAAATTAAATATTTATATAATCAAACTACTTTTATAAAAAGATCGTATGGGAAAAAGTCTCTATCAGCTAAATTATGTGTAATAAATATTTGAAAGAAGAGAAATAAAAATATAAATTAAAAAGATAAGCGGTAAAAATTAGAAACTAAATAAAAAAACTAAAAAATATAAAATAATAATAATAATAATACGGAATTATTTTTTATTATAAATTTAATATATTTTTTATAATTTTATTAATTTTTTGTAAAACAGAAATGTAAAAAGAGATAGAGAATGAAAGAAAAAAAAAGAAAATGATAAAGAAAAAAAGAGAGAGAGTTGTTTGTTAATTTTGGAGAAAAAAATTTAATATAATTATACTAAAAAAATATCTCGTAACATATTTTCGTTTATCAACTTATTAATATAAAATATAAAATATAAGTTATATAGTGTAAGAAGGATATAGAGCCAAATAGAAAAGGGGAGAAAGGTAAATAAGAGGATGGAAGAAAGGAGTTTATTAATTTTGTAGGAAATATCTCATCTTAATTTTAATGAGAGTGTCATATGATATATTCTGGTTGTTAAATAATAATATAATATAGTTATATTTTAATTTAAGTTTAATTTTAATTACAATAAAAAATATCTTGATTTTCAAATTTATAATTAGTCATTGATAATGATATATAAAAAAAATAGAGTAAGTATAAAAATAAGAGAGATAGAATATTCTGCAAAATAAGAGAGGAGGAGGAGGAGAAAATTTTTTAATTTTGAAAAAAAAATAATTTTAATTGTAATAAAAGAGTGACATATAACACATTTTAATTGTAAAATTAGTAATATATAATAGATATATAATAGATAATAGATGTATTTTTTATAATATTTATATTAAAATGTCTGCCTTAAATAGAAAATAAAAAAATACAAGCAAACAAAAATATTCTGCAGACCTTAGTATCTTGAAATTTTAGAGAATAATGATTTTTTTAATTCATTTAGTGCTAGTAATTAATTGGATCTATTACTAAAGAAATATTCTATGATTTCTATCTCTAAACCCCCTTTTTTAAATTTTTAAAATTTTTTGACTATTTATAAAAAAAATCGTTTGATATAAATTCGCCAAATTTTTAAACTGGGAAGGTCTCATTTTTTTAAATGTTCAATTGGTTTATTGGTTCATATAATTTTCACAAATTTTTAATCAAGCCTTTATAATTTAAAAATTTATAATAATTGAATTTTTATATTATAAAATTTGTATTATTTCCTTGTTAGTAGTTCTCCTCTAAAAAAGAAAGGACAACAATCTTAGAATATTCATTTTTATATTATTTCACAATTTATCCTATATACTGAATGTTCCAAGAATATTTCATATTTTTTAAACAAAAATTGGTTAATAAAGACTAAATTAAATTTTTTTTTATTTTGTATACTTGACTTAATAATAAACTTTAAAATTATAAAAATTTAATAGAATAATAAACTATAATGTCAATAAAATAATTAAATATTTCTTTAATTATACACATAAAAAATCGTATTAAAATTTAATTTTAAAGTTTTTTTCAGAACATATATCTAATATTTTGTGATTACTACTATGTGTTGACTATTTTTCTTTTTTCATATATGTTCATTTGTTATCTTTTTTAATGTTGGCTCTGGACTCCAAAAAGAAACATCTATATAATCTCTACTTTAGGACATTCAAAATTTCACATTTAGATTTTCCAAAAGTTATATATATGCATGCATGCATTCTTTAATAAATGAGAATAGAATATTCATCATCATTATCATAGCAATGACTACTATTTGAATTTATTTCTCCTTCGTTTTCTCTTCAACTTTTTGTTCTTCTCGTTCGAATCTAACTTACTCGCTATGAATGAGTGTGAATTTTTGTCAAAAGCTGAAATTGAGAGTTTTAGTATAAAAGGAATTGGTTTGGCGAGCTAACAAAGAGCCATAAGGATACTATGATATGTTCAAGTGATTTTAGTAATGAAATGCAACTAAATTATCAAATAATTTATTAAAAAATTTTATGTGTTTATAGTTATAAAATTTCTATATTTATCGTCAAAATTTCTTAAGGGAGCCACTTAGATAAAGATGTTAAAAATATCTTTTTTTAAAGATATTTTTTAAAAATTAAAATTTAACACATATAATCAATTAAATTATATTATTTTTATTAAAATTAGACCAAACAAATCAGTTTAGCAAAAAAATTAATAAATTAAATTTTGAATCGGTATAAATTAATATTTTTTATAAAAAATTACTACAATATTTCTATTATAAAACACAACTAAAATATTTCTATTATATATATATATATATATATATATTAAGAGTATTTTAGTCGTTTTATATAATAGGAGTATTGTAGTCATTTTTTATAAAAAATAATATTAATTTAGACCAATACAAAATTTGATTTACTATTTTCAGTCAAATTAATTTGTCTGGTCTAATTTTGACAAAAATAACACAATTTAAATAATTATATGTGTTAAATTTTAATTATTAAAAAATATTTTTAAAAAAATATATTTTATGCATCTTTATGAGGGCATTCCCTATTTCTTAAACATCATTTTGAAACAATTAATTTAGCGTCAAATAATACCAAACATAACAAAGAAAAAGAAAAAAGCAGTAATTAAGTGACAACCCCAAAACATCATGAAATAAAAAATTTACCCAAAATCAAAAGAATGTACTTGCGAAAAGCTGAAAAAGAAATGATTAATAGTTCTTATTCATAAGTTGATCGCGGGTTTAGTATTATCAAATTCGGAAATATTTGGTAATAAAAGAAAATCAGCCAAAAACAGTCATAACTTATTTTATTTGGCATTTATAATAAGACAAATTCTGACTGTTTTTTTTTTTTTTTGTCTACCAAACATTATTCTATCAAATTTCACTGTATAGAGAAGATAATAAAGGAGCATATTTCTGGCAAAGAATGAAGAGTTTTTTTTTTTTTTTTTTTGCATCATGACAGGTTAATGATTAATTTATTGTAAATTTGAAATTTAAATTCTTAATACAAATTAGTAAACTTACTACTGTACCAACTAAATTGACTACTATAAAAGAAGAGTTTGAAGATCCAAGTTACCTTAGGCATTTCAGTTAATGCCCCGTTTCAATAAAAAAAATACTAGTATACGAATTTTTAAACGTGGTTGCTAGTATGGTGGAACCCACACTAGCAGATGGATTCCAATTCCATGGTGGTTATCTTTTTGGAGCCTTCATATATATATATTTTACTTGCCATAAAAATAGAAAAAACGAAACTGAAAGTAAAGTTTAGTTTGAATGGCAGGTTTCCTCCTATGAAGTTGTCAATCTGCACAGAAACAGACATAGAACAACACCAATACTCTAATATTAAAGTGTCTAATTAAGTAGCCGGAAATAATGTGTATATGTAAATGGTTGAGAAAACGTACCCAAAATGTGAACAGTAGTTAAATTCTTGAACGAGCTGAGGTATAGAGCAGGTGGACTCTTCAAAGCTGAAGAGGGAGAGGAAGAATAAGCGAAGAAGAAGAAGAAGGAGAAGGAAAAAGTAGTTGGATTCTTTACTTGTGCAGCCACGGGTTTGAGTTGAGAATGGAATAATAACTCACCACAATCTAAATAAATAAATAATGATTGCTGCTTTTAGGGGGTTCAAAATCAATCCAATTCAAATAAAATTGACTATTCGAACAAAAAAAACTAATAACGGAACAAATAAAAAATTGAAAAAATCAAAGAAATGATATTTTGTAATTATTTTTGCGATTCAATTTGGTTTTTATTTTAATAAGGAAAATTTTAATCAAATTGAACCGATTTTTTTAAAAATCCTAAATTAAACCAATCCCATGACCTAAAAACCGCAGCCACAACATAACCTTAACTCCTCTAGTCCCTTTGTTATGATAAGCTATGTGTTCATATTTTTTTAGAGCTGGGCTACACATACAAGCTTACAAACTTACAAGTTGGCCCAGCCCAAATAGAAGCCATGCGCATAAAGAGAGATAATATGGCGCGTCAAAATCACGCGCTCAACACTACAACCGTTACGTATGGGAAACTCTTCCACTTCTTCCACTTCTCAAAACGCTTCGAAAACAAGGAAACCCTTCCATTTTCGAGCGAAAATCAAAGTTCAAAATATACAAATCGTTCTTCGAAACCTCCATCAAAACACCATCAAACTCTCCGTGAAGAATCTGAAGCAAAGCAACAATACTCAACGTAAGTTCGTTAAGATTCCTGTATATTTTACTTTTCTTCTACGTCGTTCTTCTAGGGTTTATTTCTTGCTTCTTTGTTACACTATTCTAAGTTCTACGTCGTTCTTCTAAGTTCTACGTCGTTCTACGTTCTTGTTCTAAGTTCTCCTGCTATTGTTGTTGATTTTTGGGGGTTTATTCCGTAGATTGGGGGTGTATACTACTTGAACTTGTAATGTGGCTTGATATTGAAGCATGTTTGACTGATATCTGACTGATATATATGGATGTATCTGAATAATATCTATGGGTGTATCTCACTGTTATCAATGGGTGTATCTGATTCTTACATATGGGTGTATCTTACTGTTATCAATGGGTGTATCTGACTCATATATGCGTGTATCTTACTGATATCTCAATTAATTTGATATTGAAGCATGTTTGAGTGATACCTGACTGATATATATGGATTTATCTGAATCATATCTATGGGTGTATCTCACTGTTATCAATGAGTGTATCTGAATCATATCTATGGGTGTATCTTACTGTTATTAATGGGTGTATCTGACTCATATATATGAGTGTATCGTACTGATGTCTTTGGGTGTATTTTTCGTTTCAGAGAAAATGGCAGCAAGAAACAAAATAAAAGACCTTAAGTGTGCCATACATCTCCTGAGTGATAAGTTCAGAAACATGACTGAGGAGAAGAAGGCAATTGTGAGGGATCTCGGATTCAGTGGGTTGATGCACATCCCACCACTCAGGGTGGATCACCAACTCTTAAGGGAACTGGCAAACAACTTCAAACTTGGGGAGAACAGACTGAAGACAGGATATGGTTCTTTCCAAATAACACCAAAAACAATAGGTGATGCGCTTGGCATCAATGCAACAGGTAACTAGCTCAAAATTATAGGTGTATATTAAGTTCATGCTTAGGTGTATTTAAGGTTGATGCTTGGGTGTATTTGAACCGACTTTGATACTTTGTTGTTTTCCTTTTTGTAGGAAATCTGTTTCCTGAGAAAGTTGAGTATAAGCAACTTTCTGATGATGACAAAATAATTTATAGAAGATTCCAGGGTAAGACCCTCAAAAGTCTTACCGATGAAATGATGGAAATCGGCGTTGGCAACGAAGAGGAACGCCTGATGTTCAAGAGGATATTCATCCTCTACATACAGATGGCGTTTCTTTTGCCAACGACGATAAACAAAATATCACCCGTGCACCTGGCCCCAATTTTTAAGATGGACGGCATATCGGAGAGAAACTGGAGGGGGGGCATGTTTTGACCTTCATGATCAAGGGCATCACAGACTACCAGGAGAAGAAGAAGAAGGCAATTGATGGCTGCCTCTTTGCCCTGATGATAATATACTTTCATCTTTCTGAAAACAAAGGCAAGAAGAGGGCTGAAAGACCACCAAAGCCTTGGATTGCCAACTGGACTAAGGAGCAGTTGGTGGAAAGAATGACTGCAGAAAGAGAGGAAATTTTGGTAAGTAAACATAATATGTTGCTTGTATTTTATTTACCTGAATGCTGCTAGCTAAAATATCTAATGTTTCAGGGGATTGTGAAGATGGCGGAGACAAGAGCAAGAGAAAAAATGAAAAAAAAAAGAAAAAAAAGAAAAAAAAAAGAAATAAAAAAAACAAAAAAAGGAAGGCGAGTCCAACATCGTCTTCGGAGACAGAAACAGCTACTGACATTGACGCTTCTACCTCTGAGTCTGAGACTCAAGAAGACTCAGAGGATTCAGGAAGAAAACACCCCAGCAAAAAGGGAAAATAGTAAGTACCATACTTGGGTGTAATTTCTTTTTCGAGTTGGGTGTATTTTGTTGATCACGTTGGGTGTGTGTAGTTTATTAAGCTGGGTGTGTTCGTTTGCTGCGTTGGATGTATATTGTATATTCAGTTGGGTGTATATTGTGAATTCATTTGGGTGTATTTTTAGTATGTTCTAAATAATAATTGTTTGCCTTCCAGAATGGACTCCAGAAAAAGAAAGCAGAGGCAAGAGGAGTCAGATTCTGATTCAGAATCTGAATCTGAACCAAGTGATGAGTAATGTCCTGAAATTATTACTCATTTCTTTTGGCTTCATTATAAAGATTTCGTGTATTAACTGAAGTGTCTATTATTAACTTATAGGAGCGAAGAATCATCACCTGCAGAAAAGGAGAAGGAGAAGAAAAAAACAAAAACAATACCAAAAAAGTAAGCACTTCTTTGCATATATATTCTGTGATAAAATTAATTTTTTATTTCTGATTGGTACTCTTTTTTTTCCACCCAGAACACAACTAAAAAAGAAAAAAGTTGTTGTGGAGGATTCACCTCCTAAAGAAGATCAATACTTTGACGGGTACAGTACCTCGTAAGCTATATTACCGTCTATCATCGTAATTATTTTTGTTAACGTCTTCTTTTATGAATGTAGTGAGACATATGAAATATCAAGTGACGAACTAGATGAATGGCTAAGGGAAAATGTTGATAAATCTGCTGCAGAGGGGTATGTCTTGCTGGGCTGTCTATTTCATATTTTGGTGTGTTTTGTATGCTAATAATTGTTTCTTGTTTTGCAGGGAGAACCAAGCTGACCTGCGATCGACAGAAGGTCGCTATGTGTCGTCTGAAACGTAAGAAGCTTTATTATTTAATAAAATATTGTTATCATGATTTGGGTGTATTTTGTGGAACCATTTCGGTGTATTGTGTTGATCAAGTTGGGTGTATGTTGTTTATTAAGTTGGGATATTTCGTTTGTTGTGTTGGGTGTATATTGTCCATTCGGTTGGTTGTATCTTGTGCATTCATTTGAGTGTATTTTACCTATATCTTATTTTGTCTGAATAACATCAAATCTGTTTTAGAATACCGGCTGTGAACTTGGGAAGTGATGCTCCTTCCTCTCAAGGACGCACAGAACAGAGTAGTGTAAACCAGCCGTCACAGAGTATGTAATTTCTCTTTCAAATAACTGTTACTTTTGTTCTTCTATTACCCTTCTACTTCTAATTATGTATATATTTTTTTTAGAAAAAAAAAGCCCTTTATTATTTTATTCAAGAAAAAAAAGGCAGAAAAAAAAGAAAAAACTGCAAGTATGTAAGTTCTCAAAAAACAAAGCCTGTCTTCTTTTTGAATTGTTCGGGTGTATTTTTTGACTTTCTTTGGGTGTATTTTAGGTTGAGTCCGTCTGATTCGAATATGATGGTTGTGAGGGAACAGACACCGTCGAAAGCGCTTGCAATGTGAGTTTTTCAATAATATTTCAACCTTATAACCTTATTATTTTCAAAGGCGTTGTTAACCTTTCATTTTTCTTCTTGTTTAGAGTCCCAATTCAGGTTTTTGTGCCGGCATCCCAAACAACCACTGAGACAGATTTTGAACCAACCCCTATGCTACAGATTGAAGGGACTATAGAAACGTAAGAAATAGTATTGAGTGTATATTTGTTTAGAGTTTGGGTGTATATTAGCTAACAGTTTGGGTGTATATTGTTCCTGATTAGTTTTTTTACGCCGTGATTAATTTTTTGTAACTGTGCAGCACTCCTGAAACCCCCAAACAACTTCAAGAGACCACACCCACGGTTCCCCCAGCTCCAACTAAAATGTAAGTTCATCAGACTAAAATCAATCTTTGCTTATCATCCGTATATTCTTATTCTTATTCTTATTCTTATACATGATGACGCAGTCATCCAGACGCAGAAGACGCTGCTGCCCTATTGATGATGGCATGGACAGCATCCTATGTTCCTAAAACAGATCCAGGGGTGCCATCATTCAGCCTTGGATTGACTGATTCAAGCCAGGAGGGGGCGTCAACGCAGGAGACAGAAAGGGCAAAATCTCCTGAATCTGCAAATTTGATAGAAGAATTGGACAATTTGGTCCAAAAAATAGCAAGCAGTGCGGCGAAGGGGAAGAACAAAAGTCCACAAATTCAGAGGGAGACTGGGGAAGAAAGTTCTGCAAAGTTTCGAACTCCTGGGGGATTATATCAGATTACGGATGATATGAAACAAAAGTGCTACATCTGGGGGACGAGACTGAAGGAAGATGCAGATGGCAATACTAACGAGTATGAGGAAATGTGCACTCTGATTGGCCAAGGAGAATACATTTTGATGAGAATGCACCTTGTATCCCTCCAGGCAAAAAGTGATATAGAATCTCAGGTAATATTAGAATAACATTAATGTTTTTACACCCAAGTCAATTGCAATGCTTATTAATATAAAATTAATTTCGGCATATATTTCTAGATTGTATCTGCCATCTGCCTCATCCTCAACCAGAAAAATGAAAAGAGTTTTCAAGAACAAATATACTGTCTCCCCCCCCCCCGATATTGTGGTAAGTGTTACTTCTACGAACTTTGGGTGTATTTTCTGTATTGATTTGGCTGTATTTTTTTACGTTCAATTGGGTGTAAGTTTAGTATTTCATTTCTTGTTTCGCAATTCTTGCAGTGCATGGCACTTTCGGATCACCCAAAGGGGGAATTCGTATCACCGAAAACGAAAAAGGAATTCAGGGTGGAAGCCTACCCGAGTTTCATTCCCTTCATAGATAGAAAAAAATTAACTTCGCATCCATATGTAAGTTTTCGTTTGCTAAATTTGTTAGTACGCTTATTTACTTATATGCCAAATAAAATAACACACTGTTGAAATGTGGCAATCATTCAGATTTTTGCTCATGTTTGCCACTCGGGGCATTGGTGGTTATGGCTAATAAATACAACAAAGCGGAAATGTCATATACTTGACCCGCTACACAAAAAAGCTCCAAGCGATGAGAGAAAGGACATTAATAAATTCACTGTAAGTTGCCTCTGTCTTCTTCACTTTAATATTTAGGTCTATTTCGTTAGTTGTGTTGGGTGTATATTGTCCATTCAGTTGGGTGTATCTTGTGCATTTATTCGGGTGTATTACTGATTTGTTTTACTATTTAAGGGATATGTATTTTCAAGATTGATAACATATGCCGGCAGGGAACCTCTGCAGAAAGGGGAGAACGAGAAGAAAATTAAATCATCATATGTTAAAATATCAGGCCAAAAAACAAGGTATAAATTTGTGAGTCTGAACATTAAACTTTCGTAAATGAGATTTGTAATTTATTTTCTTCGTTTTCAGCTATGACTGCGCTATCTATGTTATGAAGTGGATGGAGTTAATTGAGCCGGAAAACATCAAAAAGTGGAAGTATGAATGGGATAATTGGCCACAGGTAACTGTCTTTAGAACTATATAACTCTGTATACTTTACTGAATTAATATTGCTGTTTAAACAGAATATACTTTTTAATTGTAGGAGGAGGTGGACCACTATAGAGTGGAGTATGCTTCCCAGATACTATTCAGTGAGATGAATAAAGAAAGATATCGGGCAATTAGGGAGAGTAGTGCTATAAGGCTGTCGAAGCCATCCTCTGTATTATTGAGTCCGTTTTGTCAGATTAATTCTGCTGATATAGAAACTGCGTAATCCAACTGCTGGGTAGTTTGTAAATTGAACAAATGATGTAAATATTTGTCATTTATCAACAACTTCTATTCCATGTATATTTTTTCCCATAGTTAAACTATCTGTGCTGGTAAACTGTCTGTGATGTATTCAAAAGCTGTATTACAGGTGTAAAATATGAAGGAAAAAATCAAGGCATATATAAACGCAAATTATAAACTGTTACACCCAACGCAGGTCTAATAATACACCCAACATTGCATAAAATATACACCCAAACTGTCTGTGCTGTATTCAAAATTTATGAATTACATGTACTAAAATATGAAGAAAAACATCAAATCAAATATACACCCATAACCTGCGAATTTTTAGAGCTTTTGTTCTATATGAATCTATATATGTGTCTATATGTAAATTTTCAATGAACAAAAATACACCCAAAAGAACGGTGCTTTTACACCCATATTCTATAAAACTATACACCCAAAGAGTTATCCCCTGCTGCTGGTACCCTGAACTGATAATTCATAATGTGTCCTTGATATTGGCTGGAATTTGAATGCGCCGCTGATGCAGCATCAAACAGGTTTATCTGAATATAACACTCACACATTAGCTAACCTATTAACGAGAAAAATAAACTCAATCGCCACAAATTTAAAGAACATTACTTTTACCTCGCTTAAAACTTTCGTCTTCTTCTTCTTTGTGCCATTTGCAATCTGTTTCTCCAACTTTGAACCTAGCCTGTTTTTTGGACGTCCTCTTGTTCGAATCCTTGGCGGGTTTTGAAGCTCGTTAACGGATTCCAAGTTGGCGTCTTCGTGGGATAAAGAAGATGTCCCCTTCCTTTTGGCTTTTAATGCTTCCATCTCGGCCATGACGTTATCATACGCACGGTGCAGAATTGCAGTCAGCTCCTCCGATTCGGAGGCAAATTCGCAAATATTTTGCGAACGAAAAACCAATTGGTCGAACCTCTTGCTTCTTGGCTCCATTAGTGGCTCGTCGTGGCTGCTCTTGATGTGTGTGTGTCACCTCTTTACCTTCTTGCTCCATCGTTCCAGTATGTATCTAGGTGACACTTGGCTTGCTTGTTCGAAGCTTAACACGCTTAGTGCGTGACGGCACAGTATCCCTCTCGACTCGAATAATAAGCATTCGCATTTTACCTCGGCTGCAACTGAGTCGTAAGTAACCAAGAACTTGTTGAATATTGAGCTGGAAACTTGTTCTCCGACTTCGTATACTGAATAGCCTAGAGCAGAATTCTTTAATCTGGTGATGCAATTCGCCTTTCCTCTGAATTGTGCTTGGACTTCCCTAAACTTTGCGTGAGTGTACGCATCTTGAAACTGAGCTTCAATGGAGGATTTGGTTGCACACGGTATGACCGTATGAAAATCTGCAGCATCTGATTCTCTCTCTGCATGCTCCCTGCTTCCGAGGCAATTATCGTATTGTTTGACGAACTGAATAAGCGAGCTGTTCCGGGTGATATACTTGTTAAAAAATGAATGCATGCTCTCGCTCCTTTGTG
The DNA here is from genome assembly GCF_003086295.3 of Arachis hypogaea. NCBI lineage: Eukaryota > Viridiplantae > Streptophyta > Magnoliopsida > Fabales > Fabaceae > Arachis > Arachis hypogaea. Next base: position 23,219,513 of record NC_092049.1, read on the forward strand.
TGCTTCTCATCCCTGCCCAGAAGTGGTGATCCAGATAGATAGGAACCCATATGTGACGGTCTTCATACAGATCTGCATAATACACCCAAACACAGACTGTAAATACACCCGAGGGAACATGCAATATACACCTCTACTGCAGATTTTAAAAAGACATTACCTGAAAGCCACTTGTTGTCCGCAAGACCAAAATTCAGCAGAAAATCGTTCCAATTCCTATCGAATGAGTCTTTGCTATGAGAGTTCCAAACAACTTGGCTCATTTCTTGTTCGATATCGGCATGTCCCTTGTACCCGTTTAATTTGCTTGGAATCTTCTTCATGATGTGCCAAATACACCAACGGTGAATTATCGTTGGCATACAGGACTCTAAAGCCCTTTTCATTGATGCGCACTGATCGGTGAGAAACCCTTTCGGAGTGTTTCCTCCCATGCAACGAAGCTAGCATTGAAATAACCATTTGAATGATTCAATTTCTTCATTCTTCATCAAAGAGCATCCGAGAAGTGTTGACTGACCGTGGTGATTCACCCCGACAAAAGAACCACAGACCAAATTATACCTGAAACAAATTACCATGGTCCAGAATGCAAAATCATTAGTTACACCTTAACAAATGCTTCGCATACACCCAATGAAACAGCCAATATACACCTCTGATGCGGATTCGTAAAAATAAAATAATTTAGCATAATAAACAGGGCAGTTTGTTACCTGTTTGTATTGTAGGTGGTGTTGAATGAAATGACGTCTTCGAAATACTCAAAGGCGGCTCTGCTTCTTGCATCGGCCCAAAAAGCGAGCTTAATCGATTGATCCTCTTCGAGTTGGAGCTCAAAAAAGAAATTTGAATTCTTCTCTTTCATTCTTAACAAATATTTCCCAAATTCCTTTGCATCTTCTTGTTCGGAAACATTCCGCACTTCCCTTGTAATGTAATTCTTCACGTCCTTTTCGATAAAATTTAACTCGCGATGACTCCCGGAAGCCGCAACAAATGGTTGGTATGTTTTGCTTGGTCTGATACCGGCCTCCTCGTTATTCTCTATTGTACGACGAATGGACATGCTTAGTTCCCTGTGCTGTTTGAGCATCTCTGCTTTGCTTGGACAGCAGGGGTGTGAATGATCGAGCACAACCTTTGAAATAATCCAAGCACCGACATCCTTCAATGTGTGTATATAAATTCTTGTAGGACAGTTTAAACTGGATGTAGGATTGGTCTTCTCGGTCGGAGATATTTTAGATTTCCATTTTCCCTCTCTGCTACATGTAATCAGTTGATTCTTAATCTCGTTTCCCTTCCTATTTGTGTACCGAACTCTTGTAGAGAAACCTGCAGCCTTGGCGTAGTTCCTGTAAAATTTTTCAGCATCTTCAAGGGTGGTAAAGGTCATTCCAACCTTCGGAACAAGCTCATCATCAACAACCGAGAGAGGCTGCACAATACACCGTGTCAGAAACTGTGAATACACCCATAGATATGATTCAAATACACCCAATCATGCCTAATATGATACAGCCGAACCGCAACAACTCAACTACACAATGACCTTTAAAGCCATAAACTGTAAATACACAGGCTGCAGAATACACCATGTCAAAAACTAAAAACACACCCAATCATGTCTGATATAATACACCTGAACAACAACAACTCAATTAAAATAACAAAACTAGTAGTGTAGATACACCCACACTTCTAGCAAAAATACACCCAAAAAAAGACCTGATCTACACCCGAGCGTCTGCTATAAATTCCAGGTATTTAATCACAACTAATACATTGAATCGACAGATTCATGTTAACGTGTTAGTTTCACAGTCAATGTTCAGCAATTTTTCAACCACACAATGCTATACAAATTACTGAAAGAAAATTGATTATGTAAATCAAACCTCAGGAACTTCGTTAGATTCAAATTCATAATCCACTTTGCCTAGATTCAACTGAGAATCTGAGGTGGAATGATCCATTATCTTCAAAACGAGTTCAAACTTTGATTTCAGAAAACAACAAATCAAAATAGAAAACGAAGCTCGAGTTGCAGAGAGAGAAAAAAGTAACGTAAACGAAGAACATACCAGTGAGAAAGGGAGAGGAAAAGAACGATGGAGAAGAACGAGGGAAGACGCGCGAGAAGAAGAACAACCAAATCTCAAAATAACGAAAACGAAGAAGGAAACAAATATTTTAAATTTGGTAGTTAGATATACGCGGGATCTTATATAGCGCGTGTAATCAACGTATGTGGAGCAGCGCGTATTTTCGTTTTATTGTTTAATGAGCTTGTAAAGCATACAAGCCCTAATGGCTTGTATGCAGAGCTTTTCCGATTTTTTTATTTGTGCTATATTATTATGATAAAATCTCTATATACAAGTGTTTTGCGATTACAAGCTTTACAAGTTTGAAGGGAACGAAACCTATTAAACGCACTACTTATGTTACGTGCCTCTTTATCAGACTTTTAAATCAATTCAAATCAATTAACGCGCAAATATATAACTTCCATTTTTCAAAAGATTTCGTTTCTTTTTTCGAGTTTCTTGCCAAATTTGTTGGATCTCTTTCATGCGTTCTTTCTTTGCCTTTTCATCTGGTTTCTTTTCCGTTATTTACGTGTATTTTCTCTCTATATTCTTGCTTCGTTTTTTTTTCGATTTTCATGGTTTCTGAAATCAAGTTTTGAAATCGTTTTGAAGATAATAGAACTTCAGAAATACACCCAAACGATTACAGAAATATACCCAAATGATTACAGAAAGGATTACAAAAATACACCCAAACGGTTACAGAAATACACCCAAAGGAATACACCCAAAGGATTTAAGAAATACACCCAAAACATGGGGGAGACAGTATATTTCTTCTTGAAATCTTTTAATATTTTGCTGGTTAAGGATGAGGCACATGGCAGAGACAATCTAGAAAAAAAAACCTAGAAGAACAGTAAAACAGTACCTTGAATAATGTTTCTTCATTTTTTCTGGTGATTTTTTATGGAGATTTGTATCTTTTTTTTCTTGATTTCTTCTACTCTTCGCGAGGAGTTGGAACGTTTCTGCAGAATCGTAGTTTGTTTCAAATGTCGCTTGAATCTTGACGGTTTGTGTTTTGATTGAGGAAGAAGAGGAAGAGTGAACGTGTTGTAGAAGGGTGATTAAGGCGCGTTGTGGAAGGGTAATTAAGGCGCGTGCGTTGGACGCTCGATTCTAAAAGAGTGGTGCGCGTATTTTTTTCTTGGACTTAGACCAACTTGTATAGCTTGTAAGCCAAAAGACTTGTATGCATAGCAAACCTATATTATTATTATTATTATTATTATTATTATTATTATTATTATTATTATTATTATTATTATTATTATTATTATTATGTTGTTTTTGTTTTTTTTTATTTTAGGTTAATTTACTTAAAGATGTTTCGTTGTTTTAGTGGAGTGAATACTAAAACAAAGTTGTCTTTTATTGAAAATTTATTTTTATTTTTTTTGTTGTGTTGATTAATTGAATTTTTAATGACTTTAATTATTATTGTAAATTCTTTTATCGTTAAATTTCATTGTGTTAAGATTTTTGTTAATTATTAATTTATTGTATTGTATAATTTTAATGTTATGACTTTATAAAATAATATAATAAGTTTTTGTTGTGTTAACTAATTGAATTTTAATTAGTTTGATTTAATTAGTCTTAATAAAAAAAATTAAATCAGACCAAACTGTAATTCTAATAAACGATGGGATCAAATGATTTTTTTTTAAATAACTGAATTAAACCGTATCGCAAACACCCCCCTAGCTGCGCTACTAAGCTAACATATACAAGAGTCGTCCACCAAGTGAATTGATAATAAATCTGACAAAGAGTGAAGGTACATTATTGTTCTTATTAGTCGTCAACTCAAATTATTATAGAGTCAACTACTAAGTTCCTCGCTCTCCTACCCAAGTACTAACTCTAGTTAAAAGATTCTTACCAACATGAGAATTACTCTTTCTTCTTTAACTATAGAAATGATGGAGATACTTTAATTCTTAGTCGACACGGATCTCATGATATTTAAATAATATAAAAACTAAAATATTTAAAAGGTAATATTTTTGAAGAAGAAAAACACGTTTAAAAATGTAGGATAAATTTATATTTAGTTAGATAACATAAATTAACCTCTTACTTTTGGATTTTTAAATAGTACAGTTTTAGAATTTCTTTTATTGTTAGATTTTAGATGTCTATTTGAATTATTTAAAAGATTTTTAATATGTGTTAGGTTTAAAGTTTTTTAATTTCAAATATTTAACCTAATTTTAATTTTTTAGACTTTTTTAGCGAGAGGTCATCGAAACTGTTACTAAGGTATTGTTTGTTTGGATTGAAAACCAGTGGAAAGAAAATAAGAGGAAGGAAGTAAGAGTTTTTCCTTGTTTGTTTAGAATGAAATTTTTAATGGAAAACTCAAATAGTGTAAAATCTAGAGTGGATCCCACCTAAAATTTTTCTTTCCAATCCTGCACGGAAAACTGAAGGAAAAAAGAAACCCAACAGCATTATCTCATATTTGCTCTTTTATAAAAAAAAGAGAACAAGAAATACGCAAGAGTTCTTCTCCAAGCATGGCGAAATTGAGAGGGACATAGAAGCATTCAAGCTCTGTTTTCACCATAAAATCAAGAGTGCATTTCTTCTTCAACTTTGCTGTTAGTATCAACATTGTACTACAAGCATTCTCAATCTAACCTTACACAAACACGTTAGGGTTCTACAATCTCTGATGTGAAAAAGTTGTCATTTTTCTTCTTTTCTTCATATGTGAAACGACTTCTGCAGTATGAAATCTGTGGAAGTTCTTGAAATTTTTTATCTTTAATTTGTATTGATAGCTTTATTGTTTCTATCTTTTTATTTTATTCTTTCTTTTTTGTGTTGAGCTACGGTGCCTTGTGATTTGAGTGCGTTACTTTGTTCTGTTGTGTCATAACTAAGAAATCAAAAGTTGTGATACTAAAAAATTCAGAACTTTTTAAATCTGTTGGTTACAAAGAAAATGTTAGGGTTTTATCTATTTCAGATATGGGTAATCTTTTGTACATGCACATTGTTTATTTCGTTGTTGTTAATGTTAAGTTTTGGCTTTTGTACCCCAAAAATGATATTGCAAGATCTAAATTTAAAATTCATTAAATATAGAAAAAAAATTACTTTTCATTCAGTGTTTGCTTTAAACATGTTTGGTTAATTTTGTAGTTTCAGCATGTAATACACGTTGGTGATGAAGATTGGAAGTTGTTTTACTGCATAATTTTAATTGTAAGCACGGCATGAAAAATATTTTTTTTGATGATTTTCCCTTATTCCAAATATGCAATCCTATTCTGGTTGAAAATCAAGAGCATGCATCAGATGTTTCCATAGGTAATCAGAGACTTATAAATAGCGTTGAGAGTCAAGAACATTTGTTAAATGTTCTCAAAGAAAATTGGGAGAGGGATAAGCAACTTAGTACAATAACAATGCTGTGTTATACTGTCCACATGTTATATTTTCTTAAAGTGATGGCTAAGAAAGTTGACAAACCCATAAGAGATCACATTATTGGGAGAGAAGAGATTCGAACCACTTTGTTACGACAGTTGCGCGAAACTAATAGGTGTCGTGATATTTTACGAATGGGCTCACATGCCTTTTTAGAGTTATGTGCAAAATTAAGAGCAACCGGTCATGTGAAGGATACTATACATGTCACAGTTGAGGAGCAAGTAGCTAGATTCTTATATATTATAGGTCATAATGTTAAAAATAGAACCATTTCATTCTTCTTCCACCGGTCTGGAGAGACAATCAGTCGTAATTTTCATGCTGTTCTAAGAGCTGTAATCTCACTTGAAGAAGAGTTTCTTCAGTAACCTTCCGGAACAACCATTCCATCAGAGATTCTTCGAAGCAATAGATTTTATCCATATTTTAAGGTATGATTAGTTGTACATTGAATTAGAAAATCATAATTAGTATACAAAACAACTTTTCTTTTTAATTAAGTTATATGTACAGGACTGTATTGGAGCCATTGATGGAACACATGTCAGAGTCAAGGTTCCAATAGCTAATCAACCTAGATTTCGTGGAAGAAAAGAATGGTCAACTCAGAATGTACTTGCTGCGTGTGGCTTTGATATGAGATTCACATATGCTTTAACAGGATGGGAAGGCACTGCATCTGACTCTAAAGTTCTTAAAAGTGCACTATCAAGGGATGATAGGCTCAAAATTCCAAGAGGTTTATCTATTAAAAGACTTTGACATGTTTAAATAAAGTGGTGACATCTAAAGTATAGTATTTCTATATGATTTTTTTTAGGCAAATTTTATCTTGGGAATGCTGGATTCATGCTTAAACATGCTCTAATAACTCCATATCGAGGCGTAAGATACCATTTAAAGGAGTTTGCTGGACGTGAACCTGAAAATGCATATGAATTATTTAACCTTCGTCATTCTTCGTTACGAAATGTGATCGAAAGATCCTTTGGAGTTTTGAAAAAAAGATTTGCAATTATAGCAGGTGGTACAGAACCTTATTATGACGTAGAGGTTATGGTTGACATTATCCTAGCATGCATTATACTCCACAACTTTTTAATGGGTGTAGATCCTGACCAACACTTAATTTCTCAAGTGGATCGAGAATTACAAAATAATAATCCAGAAGCCACTAATGAAGAAAGAGAAGAAGTAAATGAAGATTACCGGCGAGGTGCAGCGCTTAGGGATAACATGGCGGCTCAAATGTGGGCTGATTATCAAATTGAAAGATGAGACTTATTTGAACCTTCATCCTTATGAAGGGGAATGAAATTTTTTGAACCAAAGTGAATGTAATGTGTGAATATCATGTGAATGTTAGGACTATTATGTGTCAAACTAATATTTTCAAAGGTGTAATACTCATGAGTATTGTGAAAAGCATGATATTACTATGTATGAAGTGTGTAGTTGAAACATTCACTTATGATGATAATTATTTTTTAAAATTAATTAAATTACTTGTATTATAGGAATTACTTCTAAAGGTAATGTTCTTGGTTAATTGATGAATTCATCATTAACACTTTTTATATTATTATTTCATTGAAGTTAATTTATAGAAAATTGTTTTTATAATTTAGCTCTTAATTTTTCAGGTTAAGACCAAATGGCAAAGAAGATGGCATCTCAAGGTGACACATCAATCAAAGACAATTTAAGGTGGACTGAGGAAATGGATGCAACTTTTCTTGATGCTTTGATTGAGGAATGTAGCAAAGGAAACATAGTTGAGGGTACTTTTACAACAACTACATATGATAACGTTCTTGCAACTCTAAAAGCTTCATTCGGGAACCATCTTCGTAAAGATAATCTTAAGAATAGACTGAAGACTTTGAAGGATCACTTTGAAGTTTGTTACGATCTCTTTCATAACTTAAGTGGATTTTCATGGAACCCAGAAACCAAACTCTTTACCGCTAAACCTGAAGTTTGGATGGATTTAATTAAGATAATTAATTTCATGATAAGTTGTTACTAAAGTCTATAGATACCTTTGCGCATGATAAGTTGTAGTATGAAATTATTTTGACCTGTGATTTTAAATGATTAAAATTCTTTACAAGTGTCAAATTTATATGGCAAATTATGCTTCCTTGATCTAAAAAATTTTAACAAATAACTAATATGTGAGGACTAGATTTTCATGAAGCTATTGCTCTTGTATATACTTATTTATGAAACTATTCACAAATTAAGGAAAGAAAACCGTATAATTAAATTACATATATGCATCTATTTTTTATATAGACAAGACCAGATGCAAAAAAGTGGATGCGAACTCCCATCAAACATTATAATAAATTGTATTTTATATACGGTCAAGACAGAGCTACTGGAAATATTGCTGGAAGTGCCAAAGAAAGAAATAAAAGTATGGCCAAGATGAAGGAAACAATTAATTTGAACGAAGATGAATACCAGGGGTTTGACTGTGAGTGGAATGATTGGCAACCTACTACTCATTCAACTAGCTTTGTTGCAGAGGAGAGTCCTGATTTAGGTAACTCAAACCAATCTAATGAAACACAAGGGAATCATAGAGGTTCTAAGCGTAAAGCACCAATGAGTGGTTTATTTGAAGCTGATATGGAACGAATGAGTAAAGGTATTCAAGGATCGACAGATATGTTGAAGGATGGGAATAATTACTATGATAAATCACTTGACATTGCTTCGAAGCAAGCGTTAACAGCTAAAAGGCAAGCTGAAACAGCTGAGAAACAAGTTATGCTAGCAGAAAGACAAGTTCTGATAGCTGAAGATCCAAGCTCAAGCTGTTGAGAGAGGAATTACATTCCTAGAACAAAGTAGAGCTGGAATTTACTCTGAAAATGATGTGTATAACGAGCTAAAGAAATGGGGTGTTGTCAAAGAGATCTTTTGGAGTTGCTACCGTTTTTTCTGTAGAGATGAAAGAGCAAAACGAGAATTTTTTGGTGTTCCCTTTGAAGATCGCCACGGTGCATTATATGACTTAATGAAGGAAGCTGGTGCAATTTAAGAGGAACGCAATCAGTAATGGTAACATATATTTTGTGCATGTTTATGATTTTAGGATTTAATGTTGTATAATCTTAGTAGAGCCTCTATATTTTGTAATTAATATACTCATGAGAGTCTTAAAAGAGGCTTATGGTTGGTATATGCTTATGTATTTTGAATATGAAGTTATATATCTTGGATATTGACTGAAGTATATATTTAATGCATCAAAAATTCCATATTATAATATTAGTGTTGTTGTAGTTGCTCTTTGATTAATAGACCCTTGAAAACTACCTGATTATACTGAGAGTGCTAGAATTTTAAAGGTGATATGCATAGACCCTTGAAAACAACCAGAATTTATGTGGTTGATTATATTGAGAGTGCTAGAATTTCAAAGGTGGTATGCATAGACCCTTGAAAACTACCAGGATTTATGTGGTTGATTATATTGAGAGTGTTAGAATTTCAAAGGTGGTATGCAAATTATTTGGTGTTAATAAATTTGTGTTGTTGATATATTAATTGGATAGTAGATTAGTATTGTGCTTGGAATTTGAAACATATAATTTTTCTTGTTGAAGATAACAAATTTAAAAGAATTAGCTTTAAAATATATGAAACTTCAAATCCTTCAAAATATATATACTATTTAAAGAGCAAGCACATGTGTTAGAATGTTTTTTACTGTTGATGTGTATGAAGAGAATTCAATAAAATTTGTATTAGCTATCCATCATGCTTTGCATGAATTCGGCTGGAATTTTTTTTTTTAATAATTTAAACAATACATTATATTTTGTCTTAAATTGCATGAAGTAATACATTGTGTGATGTATGATTTTATTTGGTATGACTCAAACTTATTGTAACATAAAAACACTATGATTGATGATCTATCTTTAAATTATTAATTGTATTAATATATTTAATTTTTTTAATTATTTTAAATTAAATAATAAATTTATATACATAGAATACCCTTTTTACAATACAAGGACAAAAATGTCATTTACTACTAATTTATTCTTCTTTCTTCCTAATTTTCTTTCTAACCAAACAAAGAAAATTATTCTTTATTTTCTTTTCTTTCTTTTCATTTTCCTTTCATCCAAACAACTCAAGAGAAAATAAAAATACATTCAAATTCTTTCCTTTCTTTTCTTTCCTTTCTATTTCCTTCCTTTCTATTTCCATCTTCCCATCCAAACAAACCCTAAAAGATGTCGGCCAATGAGATATGACATTATAGTGGTGGTAGTGATGAATAGAAAATTAGAAGTAATGTTAAAAAAAGAGTAAATTATCAAAATAGTGTCTAAAATTTTATGTTGTTGATAAAATAATTTCAAAAAATATGAACGATAATTAAAAAATTTCCTAAGAAACATTTAAAATCTTTAAGTGAAATTAGGATAAGGATTTTAAAAACTTTGTAAGGATAAAATTAAGTTTAAAGAACTTTCATTTGTTGTATCAAATAGTTGTTAAAAAGTGTAGTGTAGCAAGTAGCAACTGTCAATCCATTTCATTATTTCGTTGACAATTTTGTGACGAAAATGAAGTTATATTATGGACCAATATGAATCATGAATATTAAATTAGAGACTACATTAAATAAATCGAGGCTTTAAAAATCAAATTAAGACATGAATATAACTACGAACCAATCTGAGTATTTTACTCATTGTTGATTAATTTTGTATGTGTCCTTGGATATGTATCTGCTGTATTTGTTGTGATTTGCTGTTTTATTTTTAACTCTAAGGACAATTTTGGTCTTGCTGATTGTGTTGTTTTTTTTTTTTTTTTTTTTTTGGTTTACACTGATTGTGTTGTTTTGATGTTGTATATGGTGGTGTGATACTCACCTCCTCTTTGTAATTTTGTGAGGCTTTAAGTATCCCAAAAAAAAGTTACGGCCATACTTCCGAAACATGGAAAGATTTTGTTCTAACCAAAGTTAAATTGTTTGCATAACTTGTGCTGATTGGCAGGCTAACCACAAAAGACAGGGTATGTACTTTGTAGAATGAACCAAGTTGGAACGGTTTAGTGGTTAGTTCATTAGTTCAATTAAGTAAGTGTGGATGTTCGAATTTTATCTTTCGCATACAGCAATCTATTGACTAACAATAAATTCTTAAATGAAGTTCTAATTTGCTATAGATTAATTCTTAGTCATATCGAATTGAGAAATATTGTGGAAAACAAATATATATATATATATATATATATCCTATGTAGAATGAATATTTTATGGGTTCAGCTGGAAATCAAAAAAAGAGAATATAAGACTGTATAAGTGAAAATAACCACTCTATTATATTTTATTCAAATTAAAAATGAAAAATATGAGACAGATTCATTGATAAAATTGATCCCACAAAGTCGGTACACACAATGACACAATGGCCCTTTGTAAATAATTTAATTTTTTGACAAATCTAATTATGGATTCCCAGTTCCATAGACCGTGCAAAAGAAGCTGTCTTTTCTTTTTTGGAAAGCAGAAAGAAGCTCTCTTATGATATAGAATACACGCACAACACTTACGACTATGTTTAGTTTATACTAAAAATCACTATAAATAGGCTTTTAATAATTGGAAATTTGTAATTGAGCAAAATGAATAGTGAAATGTCAATTAAATTTTTTAATTGGAAATTTCACCTTGTATCGCTCTTTTCTATAACAGTTAATTTCCAATTTTGACTCTATTAGTTATAAACTTTATTCTTTATTTGTGATTGAATTTAATCAATTACAACAACATTCTTCTCTGTTTGATTGAAAAGAGAGAATACAAATCACTTATTAGTTGCCCAATAATTATTGGATAATGCTACTGTACTGAAAGAAAAAAATTTTCTCGTGAAGCGGCGTGGTACTAGAAATAGATGACGCGTGTTAGCATTGTTTTTATATTAGTAGATAATTTCTGTGTCAAAATAGAATGAATAGAATATATCAACACCGTAAATATTAATTACATTAGATTAATTTGCTTTTAACGATGATAATTTATTTGTTGGGTTTTATTGATTTTGTAAAGCGTTCGGCTTTAAATTTTTTGTGGATATTATCTAGCAGGTAGAAATTGGTCCATAAAATAATAAATTAAAATAATAATAATAACAACTATAATATCCTTCTAAAATAATAATAATAATAATAATAATATAAGTATATAACAACAAAAAAGAGTTAGAATATCACCACCTAAATCTTTTTTTTTTTTGCCTATATATATATATATATATATATATATATATATCACCACCTAAATCTTTTTTTTTTTGCCTATATATATATATATATATATATATATATATATATTCTCATATTTAACTTGTATAATAATAAAAAATAAAGATATTTTTATTTTTAAAAAATATTTAAAATTAATTTTTAGTATTATTTTTATTATATTTTTTATTTTTGAGTTTATATTTTTTTATAAAATTAGTAGATGAAAGTTTATTGAATAATTAAAATTTGTGCTGAAAATTTTTGATTTTGTTAAATTAGATGAAACGTATTTTAAAAAAATTATATTTAAGAAAACCAAACTTTTTCAGAAAAAATTTTAATTGTTCAATAGATTTTTCATCTAATTTCATAAAAAAATATAAACTCAAAAATAAAAAGAAACAAAGTAAAAATAAGTAAATAACATTAGTCATTAGTTTTGAATAATTTTTTTTTTTTTGAAGCAGGGACAAATCTAAAACAGAGCAAGCATAACTTTTTTAAACAAAATTAACAATTTTAAGTATTTAAAGTTATTATATATTATATAATTTTATTTTAAAAATAGAGTAAGTAATTATATTATATTAGATAAATAATTAAATTATTAAACTCAAAAGCAAGTAATAATCCTGAGATAAATATTATTTTCAATCATTTTTTTATTAAATAAATTTCTAAAATTTTTAAAATTTAAACTTTTTTTTTCTTTTTTTAAATATTTTTTATCTTAATTTTCACACTTATTATCCTATAAAAATACTTTAATATTTATAATAACTAAAAAGTCTTTACATATTATAGTACATCCATGAAAGTAAATTATTAAAATTTATTTATTTTTCTCATGATATTAAAATTATAACATATTAAGTAATTTCATTAAAACAATTATATTTTATATTTTTTTTTCAAAAAATATATTTTAAATGCATATAACAAAATTATTAGAATAATTTATTTATATTATTTTATAACATATTTATTTATGATATGAAGCATAAAAATATAATTTACTGTTACAATAATACTCAACAAAATAAACTAATACAAAAAATAAATACTTTTTTATATTTTATTGAATCTAAAATAAAAAAATTATAAAAATTAAGATAATTTTTTTATATAACAAACACTTATTAGGATCTTTTAATTAAAAAATATTAATTATGATTAAATATATTATTAAATATATAATATTATATTTAATTATATAATATTTTAATTTTTGACTTATCTTTTACTAAATTCTTGGATTCGTCTCTACTTTAAAGGTAAAAATATATTTATTATTATATAAGTTAAATATAAGAATATATATAACAAAAATATAATTTTAAAAAAATAAATTATTATAATTAATTTAAAAGAATATTATTGTTGTTACTATTGTTGTTTTAATTTACTATTTTATGGAGCAATTCCTACGATCTTACCTGTTGGATAATATTCACAAGAAATCTAAAGCTGCCAAAGCTTTTCAAATTCAAACCAATAAAATCTAATAAATAAATTATCATCATTAAAAATAAATTAAACTAATATAATTAATATTGTACCCATTTTACTTTAACAAAGATTTTGTCTACGAATATGGCAATAACGTTAACATGCTTCACCTTTTCTCTAATGCCACGCCTCTTCAGCACATGAGAAAAAATTTTTCTTTCAGCACGGTAAAATCTTCTATGGTATGTGTAATGACCGGCATGAACTTTATGCTTCTTTGTAGGCTATAAGATTAACGTATTGAAGAAAATCTCATGCCCTATTCAAACTGTGATGTTGATGATTTGATAAATCAGAAGGGATTAAGAGAGGGAGAGAAATAAGTACTTCTCATTGTTGGAGAGAATGAAAAACCCCTTAGAAAATATTTGTTGAGTTATTACACCTTATATACTATGTATTTTTTATGTACTCTCACTAAAAAATAATTACAATGGTAAACCTATTATTGATAAAGAAATAATCTAGGTAACACCCTCCCGCAAGCTAGAATTGTGTAAATCTAACAATCCTAGCTTGGAAACATTAGCAAGAAAAGGACCCGGTGACAAAGCTTTGGTAAGAAAATCAGCAAGTTGATCCTTGGAACGAACTGGCATAAGATGAATGAGACCAGACAAATGCTTTTCACGAACAATGTGGCAGTCCACTTCAATGTGTTTATTTCTTTCATGAAAGATGAGATTATTGGCAATGTGAATAGCTGACTGGTTGTCACATAATAGAGTGATAGACTTTTGAAGCGGCAAGCCAATGAAATCCATTAAGAAAGATAACCAACTAGCTTCACAAGTGGCAACAGCAAGAGACCTATATTCAGCTTCTGCAGAGGACTTGGCAACTGTGGTTTGCTTCTTACTCTTCCAGCTAATGAGCGAGTTCCCAAGCATGAAGCAATATCCGGAAACGGAGCGACGACTATTGGCACAAGTAGCCCAGTCAGCATCGGCAAATCCAGTGAGATGCAGATTAGAAGTAGAGGAGAAGAAGAGACCAGTTGCAGGTCGGCCTTTTAAATATCGGAGTACACGAAAATCAGCATGTAGGTAAGAAGTGGTTGCACAGTCCAAAAATTGGCTCAAACGTCCCACAGCATAAGAGATATCGGGTCTAGTGTTTGTGAGGTAAAGGAGTCGGCCGATGAGCTGTCTGTAAACAGTGTTGTCTGTTAAAATGGTACCTGATTCCTTTGAGAGTTTCTGACTATAATCAAATGGAGTAAGAGAGGCTTGCAATCTAGATAACCAAAATCTCTGAGAAGGTCCATGGTGTACTTTCGCTGATAAATGTGAATTCCAGAGTTAGAGCGTGCTACTTCCATTCCCAAGAAGTATTTGAGATCACCAAGATCCTTTATTTTGAATTTGTCATCCAAATCTTGCTTGATGGAATTGATTTCACCAATGTCATTCCCGGTTAAAACCAAGTCATCAACATATACTAGAATGGCAGTGAAGCTTTCAGATTGTTTCTTGATGAAGAGTGAATGATCATAAAAAAACTGCTTATAACCAGCGTCCACAAGAGTCTGAGTGAGCTTAATGTTCCATTGCCTGCTTGTTTGCTTAAGCCTATATAGAGATTTTTGCAATTTACAAACCAAACCTGGTTGTGACACAGGCAAACCGAGTGGTATCTTCATATAAACTTCCTTGTCCAAATCTCCATGAAGGAAGGCAGTGTTGACGTCCAGCTGTTTCAAATGCCATTTCTTTGCCGCTGCTAATGCTAACATTATGCGTAGGGTAGTCATTTTGACAACTGGACTAAAAGTATCACCATAATCTATTCCTTGCACTTGAGTAAATCCTTTTGCAACTAGCCTCGCTTTGTGCCTCTCTATGGTGCCATCAGGATTGAATTTTACCCGAAAAATCTATTTGTAACCCACAGCCTTCTTGTCTTTTGGGAGTTCAGTGAGACACCAAGTTCTGTTATGATCTAGAGCTGTCAATTCATCTTGTATTGCCTTTCTCCAACATTCATGTGCAGCCGCTTCCTCATAAGTGCTAGGTTCTTGATTTGAGGTGATGGCTAGAGAAAGTGACTTATATTTTGGGATTAGTTTATCATATGACAAGTGTTGTGAGATAGGATATAAAGAGTTAGAGTTGGCAACGTTGCTAGAGTGAGCTGTGTGGGTTGTCATACAATGATAGTCCTTCAAATAAGCAGGCAGTTTCTTGATTCTTTTAGACTTTCTAGTAATGCAGTCATGTGTGATGTCAGAGTGTTGTGATGCAGGTGCATTGTTAGTGTGTGGTGTGGTAATGGGTGCAATGGTGTGTGAGGAAATTGGTGAGTGCATTGAGCTTGAGAAATATTCATTTGAATCTATGAGTGTGGTATGTGTGGGTGATTGTAAATGATGTGTGGATGGTGTATCATATTGAAAAAGATCAATGCATTGTGGAGTACGAATGGGTACCACAGAAATGTCAGTGCTAGTGGAATATAAAAATGGAAAATGAGTTTTATAAAAAATTACATTTCTGGATATGAAAATTTCCTTTGATTTTAAATCAATAAGTCGAAAACTCTTTGTTCCTAATTTAAAACCAAGAAAAGCTATTTTTCTGGCTCTTGGGTCTAATTTTGTTCTTAAATTTGTTAATGTGGAGGCATATGCAAGAGAACCAAATACTCTTAAATATGAAAGGTCAGGTAAGTTACCATACAAAAGTTTATAAGCACTATCATTATCCAGGTTAGTGTTGGGCAGCCTATTAATTAGGTGAATGGCGTGAGCAACTGCGTATTGCCAAAAACAATGTGGAATTCCTTATTGAAATAGCAGTGCTCTAGCAACACCTAAAATATGCTGGTGTTTTCTCTCTACAATCCCGTTTTGCTCTGGTGTTTCTACACAAGAAGTTTGGTGTAAAATTCCAGTTGATGCAAAAAAGGATTTTAGAGTGAACTCTGGCCCATTGTCGGTCCTTATACACTTAACTTGTTTTTCAAATTGTACTCTGACAAAATTCACAAAATTAATAACTAATTGTGATGCTTCAGATTTGGTTTTCATAAAAAAAAATCCAAGTGAATTTGCTCTTGCCATTCACCACAGTCAAAAAATACCTATATCCTTCATTGGAAGGGACACAAATAGGACCCCAGATATCCATATGAACTAAGTCAAAACAATCTTTTATTTTAGTTGTACTAAGATTAAAAGATAATTTCTTTTGTTTTGCAAAATGACATGAATCACAAGGAAATTTTGAAGCAATACAATCTATAAAAGGATAATACTTCTTCAGAAAAATCAATTTATGCATGGGTATGTGTCCTAATCTAAGATGCCAAATGTTGTTGTGCTCACTGTGTGAAGGTGTGGTGGGATGAGTAGTAGTCGTAGTTGCCGCCAATGAAGCTTGCTTTGTTGGAAGAGGGAGAAAGTGAGAGAATTCTGATTCTCTACTCATTGTATATAACCCTTCTATACACTCAGCAATGCCAATCATTTTTGATGTGGATCTATCTTGTATCTCACAACACTTATCATTGATTAACAGTTGACAATGTAAGTTTGAGGTTAACTTTGACACAGATATCAGTTTAAAATCAAAAGAAGGAATGTATAAAATATTTTTGAGAAAAAATTTTTTAGAGAATGTGATTGTGCCAAAGATGGTGCTAACAGTTTTGGTCCCATTTGGCAATATCACATTGATTGGATCAATATTTTGAAAACTTGCAAAATCTTTTAAGTCAAAAGTCACATGATCTGTTGCACCGGAATCAATGACACATAGTGCAGATTTTGGAGTGATAATGCTCATAATTCTCGCATTAAAATGTAATGCAATGGTTTTACCTGGAGTGAAAGTTTGAATGGAATTAGTCAAAATTTGATTTGCATTATGAGGTTGTTGCTGCACACTTTTGTCTTTGATCAACTCTAACAAGGCAAATCTTTGCTCTGGAGTGAATCTAGATCTTGATATTCCAGTGTTCTCTAGGAAACAATTGAGCTGGAATTGTTTGTCACTGAGTATATCATCATGCTTCTCAATGATCACGTGATTGATGGTAGTGTTATGTTGCTGCCATTGATAGAAATGGGAGGAGTACCCATGCTTCTTATAGCATTCATCTCCTGTGTGGCCTTATTTGTTGCAATGAGAGCAAGCCAATGTAGCTCCATGACCTCTACAATGGGAGGATCTGTTTGCCATGTTTGCCATTTTGAGAAATCAATGAATCATAGAGTAATAGGGATTCAGATCTTCTTCCTTCCAAATCGTTGATCGGAACAGCTATGTTCACCAAGAAAGAATCTTGTGAAATAGCCTCTCATCAAACTCTATTGGATGAGTTTGAAGGAAGAGGTAAGAATGGAGAAAAGAAAATGTCGAAAGAAAAATTAGGGATAGAAAGAAAATGGCAAAATTGGATTGATCTCAATTCACAACTTTTTTTTTTAATAATTTGATTCACAGCTTGCTTGCTCTCCACGCTCACCGCACTATGAAGAAAATCTCATGCCCTAAGCTGTTCAAGCTGTGATGTTGATGGTTTGATAAACCAGAAGGGATTAAGAGAGGAAGAGAAATAAGTTCTTCTCATTGTTGGAGAGAATGAAAAATCCCCTTAGAAAATATTTGTTGAGTTATTACACCTTATATACTATGTACTTTTTATGTACTTTCACTAAAAAATAATTACAATGGTAAACCTATTATTGATAAAGAAATAATCTAGGTAACACGTATTTTCTTAAGAATAAAAGTTCCGAAGTTAATGATTTAGGTCCGACTGAAAAAATATTTGGTGGTGTGTTTGAATTTTTGAAAGAAAAATTTAATATTTTTATTTTGTATTTGGTAAATAAACGTAAATAATTGAGCCCGAGTAGGATGAAGGGGATTTGAAGTTTATTATGGCTGATAGGAGTTTCATGGAAAGGTGATTTGAAGAGGTTAAGGTTTGGGATCGAATGGGAAAATTGGGTTTTTCATAGATCAGTTGAGTTTTTATTTTTTCTTTTTCTAAGTTATTATACGGTGGGATATAATAAAAGATTTTCCTCTAAAATTTTCAAATTCTGAATAATCTTAGCCAATTTTTTTATAAATATTCTTTGTTAAATTTTTTAAGCAATTCGTATAAATGTTGTAGTTTCAATATAAAAAGTTATCTAGTCACCAAAAAAATATAAAAAGGTATCTGAATTGTTTGATAAGGCAATACTTTATAAACATATTCTTGAATATTAAAAACGGCCATTTTCACAAGTTGTAAAAATATCAGTCTTTGTCGTATTCAAACGTAATTCGCTAAAAAAATTATGTATTTTCTTATTTTAGAGAAAAAATTTTAAATATTGTCTCGAATAAGAGTTGGCACAGACTAAAAATATTATAATAATATAGTGATTAATTTTAGTATACACATTAAGTAATATGATTATTATAATAATTTTTTTTATAAGTGACAGGCCAAGACCAAAAAAAAAAAAAAATCTACTGCACTACAATTTTGCTGAACTTCATGCCACTTATTTCAGCAAAAAGGTGATAAAACAAACATGGAGGTAGCTGTATGTTTCCACAATTTAATTTCCGGTTCATGTTTCTATTCGAGCTTAGCAAGAGTATCAGCACAGAAATTCGCCTCTTTGTAGATGTGTCTAACTTCAACACTTTTTATCTTCACCAAAAACTCCTTGATAGAACGAATGAGGGAGGAGCTACCATGAATCTCTGATTACATCTTATGAGTCAGCGTCACAGCGCATCTTGAGTCCGATTCCACCACCAGCTTCTTAATCCCCAGTTCAGATACTAGTTTAACCCCAACATAAATGCTCCATATCTCAGCTATGGTTATGGTATAAACTCCGATGTTCATCGAGAAGCTGGCAATAGTACAACCCATCCAATCCCTAATGAGATCGCCACAAGTCCTTTTTACTGCCAAGTTGGATAACCGATCCATCCACATTCAGTTTGATCCACCCCAAATTGGCGCCTCCCAACCAATAAACTCCTCTCTGATAAAGCTTAGTAAGTTATTGCTTTTTTTCGTAATTTTTATTATGTCATTTTAATTCTCTGTCAATCTTTTTATCATTTAGACAAGTTGATTATTTGGCAAAATCTTGTTTCTGAAAAGGAGAACATTCCTGCACTTTCAAGTTATGTTGCAAGCTATGATAAAAATTATGGGCCAAAGAAATTATTATAATAAGTTTGTATTTGTGTTTTTTAGAAGTTAAGGGTGTTGTTTTAAATAGGTTTAATTACTCTACAGGTTCCTATAATTTTACCGAATTTTCAATTAGGTCCCTATACTTTTTTTCTTTTCAATTGGGTCCCTAGACGTTATTTTTTTTTTCAATTTAGTCCTTGCCGTGACAAAATTATTTGAGATAATAGAATATTCTGTTAAAAAATCGAATATTCTTATAATTGGGTTAAAAAAGCAAACTGAACCCACCTCCAATTTTTCAAAATTCCAAAACTACCCTTGACATTTTGTAGAACCCTAGCCAGTGCTTGTCCTCTGAAGTCGGTGGCGTTTCTCCCCTGTTCGCTGGTGTCGTCATCCATCTGCGTTGTCGTCGTCCTTGGTAGCGTGAGCATCCGTCGTCGTCCTTCGTCCTTTGTCTGTGCTGCACTGCTATGCGTTATTAGTGGCAACTCTATAACACAGACGTCACTATTGAAGTCTTGGTTACCTCCACAGCTTTGGAGGAAGCTCTTCAATTTCTCTTAAAATGGATTCATTGAGCTGAAGAATTCAAGAAAGAAAGAAGAACGAAATCGAAAATGGGTAATCAGAAGCAGATTCTCAAAGATCCCCAATTTGCACTCTTTCTCACTTCACGTTCCAACATCGACCTCAAGGTGCAAAATTCTCCTAATTAACCTTTTCAATTTTGCGTCTTATCTCAATTTAGGGTTTTAAATTTCACCGCAATGTGTCTAATTTCCATTCATGTATTCCGTTTTCTGGATAAATGGTGAAATTTGAGTGTGAAAAAACTGAGTAAGGTTTTAGGATTTTTAATTTTTTTCTTTTGTGGTAATTCAAGATAAGTGGCAAAATTTGAGTGTTAGCAATTGCACTCAAGGATCCAAGGAAAGATCTAGGATTCCTAGAATAAGGCTGCGGCCCCTGCTGCTACTACCCCAGTTGCTACTAGTAATACCATTGTTGTTTCTGGGAGAATATGCTACTCCTGTCACGACTATGATTCATCAATCTGATTCTTCTGTTACTGTAGTTGATTCCTCTCAAAATGACGAAGATGCTAAGAATCCTCTATGGTATGCAAATTGATGCCACTAAATTTATATGGATTATTGTAATTAAATGATGTGGATTAAGATTGTAATTCTGGTTAAAACTGTTGTATGCCTCAACAAAATAAGAAAGGTATTTTATGACTTTTGAATTGTTCTGAGACTTGGTTGCTTTTGTTTATCTTCTCCCCAGGTACGGTACAATGCAATGATTTTAGAAGCGCTATTAGTTCTGAAAGATGCTAAATCCGACCTGAATGGCATTGTTAACTTTATTGAGGTCAGATTATGAACTTATAGCAAGTGAAGGTTATATTATTTAAATTGATTTCTGAATTTTTTTATGTAATGGTTTAAGGTTTACAATATATATATATTAGTGAGGAAAAGATTGAGCTGAGGAAACCCATTTGGGTTTGGTTGGTAATGCAAAAACTTTTGTAGAGACTCTGAATAAGGAGATTAAGGATAATCCTTTTTGTTTGGTCAAGAAACACCCTTGGGTGGAAGGTAAATGGAAGAAGTCTAAGGATAATGCAGCGAAGATGGAGGCTTACATTGCTAAGGATATTTTGCCATTCAATTTCTTGACGCCAATGAGGATCATAAGAATGTAATTCTTGGAGTCGGAAGCTAGCTCCGGTAATGGTGTCTGAGGGTGCAAATACCATGGATGTAGGTAGGGCTGTGTTGGCTCAAACAGAACACAGGACTAGGTTGGATGCAGGGACTTGGGGGTAGGGGTGTTATCGGTTCGGTTTGGTTCAGTTTTGGACCAAAAACCAACCGAACCGATATGTTCGGTTTCTACAGACACACAATCATTCGGTTTGCTGCTTTTATAACAACCGAACCGAACCGAACCGAACCAACAGCGGTTTAGTTCGGTCGATTTTTTCGATTTTTAATTTCTAATGAGAAGAATATGAATCACAATAATTAGAGGTTTAAAATAGTCAATAAATTGAAATAATAAGAGTAAAACATTGAAATGGTTAGGGGTTGAGGATTTTTGTTGTTAGGTTAAAGGTTAAAATGGTTAAAACATTGAAATGTATGCATATCTTCGGTTCGGTTCAGTTTCTATCGAGCCAACCGAAAACCGAACCAAACCGATCAGTTTTGTCAGGAAAAAACAAAAAAAAAAACTAATTTTTTCGGTTTTCAAATTGGTTGTTGTAATTTTCGATTCGGTTTGGTGGTAATTTTCGGTCCGGTTTGGTAACTTACACCCCTACTTGGGGGACCATAAGTGTTGGCCTTGGATATTGCATTGCGGCTGCAGTGGCTTGTCCCCATTGACTTGTTGCAGTTGAGGGGGATTTTGGATTCGGATTTAGTACCATTGAAATTAAGGTAGATACTGCTGAACCCATGCTTTTGTTTATCTATTTAATTGCCCTTCCATTGTTACGTGGATTGATGCCCTTATCTTTAGTTATATTTTCATCATCATATAATGGAATGGTTCTTATTTTAGTTTATGCATGAAATTTTTACTGCCATTATTTTGAACTAGGATCTTCCATGAACTCTTTTATGTTTCTCTGTCCATAGCTAGTAGTTCTAAGATAGAGAGGACTACATAAGCTGGTGTAATTACTATGCGCCAACCTAAATTTCCAAATCTTGGACTGTTGCCTTATTTGTCTTATCTTTTGTCGATACTTAAAAAAATATGTATTGCCTTATGTCTTATCTTTTTTCAATCCAGACATTAGTTCAGTAACAGTTACTTATGATAGTGATTGTTTTCAATAATGGAGGGATATATGGTGGTGACCGGAGAATCCACGAAGAGATGAATAGACCTCACAAAGATGATTTTGCTCCGACTTCCTTTGTTTCGAAAGCAAGCTACCATGCTTTGATTGAAGCTTTTGGTGGAAAAGACTATCTTATTGGGGCATATGATGAACTCAAGTCTGCTCTTTATTGTTGATCCCTATGTTGGTTGTGAGAAGCTGCAACACAAGAACTGGTTTCTACATTATCTGTATAGCACTGAAATTACGTTTTCTATGGTTTTTGTTTTTAGATTTCAAATTTCAATAACACAAATTATATAGCCTTGTAATTTTTTATGGTGTACCATGATATGATAAAGACACAAACTATATTCCATGAATCCACACAAATGTAAAATGTTACATGATCATAATAAATACTTGAATGATGGAAACTGAATTTTATACTTTTTATTTCATTTTATCCATTCTTTTTTTTTCTGTATGTTCTTAAGACAAGGTAATTTAAAAAAAATAAGGTATTTTTGGTACAATTTGTATATAAATAAGCAAAAAAATGATAGTAACAAAATAAAAAAGATTATAGAAATATCTTTCATGTCGTAGAATCATTGAATAGGGATTATAGGAATATCTTTCATTGAATATTTATAGTTTCATCGAATTTTCAATTAGGTCCCTATACTTTTTTTCTTTTCAATTAGGTCCCTAAGGGTATACAAATAATTTCACAATTTACTAACATTTTTTTACGTTTAACGTTAACAAAGACTAAATTGAAAAAAAATTAATGTTTAGGGACCCAATTGAAAAGAAAAAAAATAGAGACCTAATTAAAAATTCGATGAAACTATAGGACCTGCAGAATAATTAAACCTTTTAAATATCCAAAAAAATATTTTTTAAATTATTTTGTATCTATCAAAACTATAATTTTATATATTAAAATTATTTTAACTTTTGAAACTAATTTAATCCATGAAACTGTTATAATTAAAGTTATTTACACACATAAATATTCTATTAATTAAATTAAAAGTAATACTTCAAATCAGTTTTAAGAATTTTTGTTGTTGAATATTTTAATTTTCAATAAATTTAATTATATATAAGTTTAGTTCTAGTATTTTATTTTATTAGACAAATTAATTCTTTCATTAAATTATTTGTTTATTATTAGAAAGACTAATTTCATAATGTTAATAATTTTTAAGGACACTGATGTCTTTAGTAAATAATGATGATAATTAATTTGTTAACTAAATAAAAGATAGTAGATTGATTTAATAATTAAATTTGTTAGAATTAAAGTGTCTAACTAAAAGTATTTTAGAAATTGATTTACGTATTATTCTTAAATTAACGAAGAAATGAACAATTTTTTGGTGAAAATCCAAATGTCAAACTTTATCTTAATATTTTAGGGTGTGCTTGGTTTACGTTTTTATTTTTTGTGATCATTTTTAGTGTTTTCTATTTTTAGATTTTGTGAAGAAAAAATAAAAATAATAAAATTTTATTTTCCATTTTTATTTCTTATTTTTACTTCTTTCTTTACGAAATTCAAAAAATAAAAAATAATAAAAATAAAAACAAAAAATAAAAATACAAACCAAATGCATTCTTAATTTTAAACATATTTTTTGTTGTTGAAAATATAATTATTCATACGTATTATTCTGTTTAAATTTTTTTAGAATAAGTCATTTCATAGTATCATAATTTTTATGACAACAAAAAATCTAAAGATCGATTTTTATATGCTCTCAAAAAAAAAATTTTAATATACGGTTCCGCTACGTTACCAATAGCATATCTGCCAACTTCTACCAACTCTTATTTATAATTGTGTTTCATGGAAGTGTGTTCGTGGATGTGTCTAATAAAAATATCTGTGTTTAATAGAAGTATCTTTATAGATATATTTTCTAGATGTGTCTCTTCATATATGTATTTAAAATATATTAATTATTAGACACATCCACGAACATACTTCCATAAAACACAATTATAAATAAGAATTGGCAAAAGTTGGCAGATAATATGTTGGTACCTTATACTTTTCCTTTAATATATGACAAGTTAAAAAGGAAAAAATTAAAAAAAACGAGCTATATAAAATTTATACAAACGTAACAAAATAATTTTGCATAAAATAAGATACTAAAAATATAACTGTAGACGTATTATTTATATAATTTTATTAATCTTTTAAGATAAAATAATTTATAATAACTACGTATCAAATTAAAACAAAAAGTTAAAAAAACTAATATTTTTTATTAATATTAATTAATATTTTTAGTTAACATGTTATTTTTATACTATTAATATTAAATTATAATATAATATTTAAAATTTAATATTTAAAAATTAAAATAGAATATCAACTAAATATTAACTAAAAATGATAAGTTTTATTATTTTATGTAGTATTAATAGTTATGAGGAGTATAGCCGCCAAGGAATGGAGTGGGGGACAGGGTAGGGACGTTACGGTACAAGGATCCAACGACCAAGAAAATTGCTTTTCTTTCCACACAAAATGCTGACACGACCTTACAATTTGAGATCAACGTGTAGAAAAACTTTTTGGGTGATACCATCATCAATTAGATCGGAAAAATTAAGAGTAAAAGTTACCCTACATCATTGTATCATTAGCTACTTGAGTTGTTAAATTATTAGAAAATTTGTAAGTATACCGATACATTAGTATTTTAGTAAATTATAATTATTAATTTTAATTATTTATATTATATATATTTTTTATAATTAAAATTAACAGTTAAAAATTATTGAACACTAATAACTAATAAGCACGCACGTAAACAGTAGTAAACAAACTTTGATGGATGGAATAATCACCACATATATAAACAGTCAACTGTATTGAATACTTTTCCAACTGGGGAAGTTTCTCGGAATTGAACCATGAAATCAAGGAATTAAAGTGATATTTGCCATTTGGGATTGAAATTATTATATTGGAATGCATTATCTTCTATATGGTATTGATGTGGTGGTGCTTTGCTCTAACGTATTAATCATCATGAATCGAACAACAATTGCATACTTTATATTTGATCTTCTACAATTGCCGAGAAATTGCCCTTGGAAGGCCCCATTTGCGTAGGCAATAAGCAGTTGCGACTTACGCGGACTGTTGGGTCAATTGTTTTAGTCATCTCTTTTTCTTTTCTTTTTAAATAATAATTAAATTATAAAATCACATTTTTTTTTAAATGGCAAAGATTTAACACTTTTTTTTTTTAGAAGTTAAAAAGATAATTAGATAAATAATCAACTTAAAAGTTTAGGTTTAGTCAATTTGTGTTTTAAAGGCCCAATTCAAAGTATTATCTGAAATCGGGATGGTTTTGAACTTAAATGTAAGGTTTAAATATTTTTAAGTTGTACTTCCGATTTATTCGCCAGAATGAAAGAAAATTCTTATGTCCACATTTGAACAGTGGTGAAGATACTTATAAAAGACTCTCATGTCTAAATTAATAAGAGTTTTAACTTTTAACACGTTTGTATGAAATTGAATTGAAAAAAAAAAAATACCTGTGTGATGTAATATTTATAAAATATAGTAATGTAAGAACAATTTAGGGTGTGTTTGGGAAATTTGCTGGAAGAGAAGAAGCACGTTTAGACTTCTTGAAAGCTTCAACTTTTGGTTTGGTAATTTTTTTTTTCATAAACGCAGAAGTGATTTTGCTACCAAAACCAACGTTTACAAGAAGCAACTATTTTTAGCTTCTGCGTTTTCCTAACGAGCTTTTAGGCTTTTAGCCATGGATATTAACCATTTATTTATCTTTTACCAACTTTATCCTTCATATATGTTATTATATTATTTATAAAATTCTTATTATTTCTATTTATATGAGTTCAATTTTTTTATTATTTATTATTTTTATTTTTTTCAACTATTTATTTGATATTATACACTTTTATAATTGTGATTTTTTGTGTATTATGTTTGTTATTATCTTTTTATAATATAATTTATTGATTCTATTAGGTAAAGTAAATTAAACAAAAAAATTAACTATAAATAATAATAATAATAGTAAAAAATTATAGCATACTAAAAATACTAAAAATATACTATATAAAAAGATCATAAAAAATTTTTAGATTTGTTTCGATTACTATAAAGTAAATATTTAATTTTTTATTATTTTTAGTACTCTCTTTTATAATGATAATTCTCATATACTATATTTTAGTGTAATTTTTTATAACATAGATTATGATACTATTAAAAAAATAAATTAAATAAAAAATTAATCATAGATAATAATAAAATCATAAATGTTGGATTCTAAATTAATATTAAGAATAAGATTATTGAGAGTATTAGAATAAGAGTACGATGTAAAAAAATACTAAAGTAACATTCTTAGTTAATACTTAAAAAAATGTAACATATTTGATTATATATATATATATATATATATATATATATATATATATATATATATCTAAAATTTATATTGTTTTATTTTTATTTAAAAATATATTTTATCTATTTTTATATGTTATTTTTATTTTAGTAAATAAATATTAATTTTATTATAAAATTAATTAATAAGATCTATTTAAATATCTAAATTAAAATGATAGGATAATATAAAAAAATTATTTAAGTTGAGGTCTATTTTAGTAATTTTTTATCTAAAAGTGATTTTGAATGGTATAAGCCAAACAACATTTATTTTACTATAATCAATTTTGATACAAAAATTACCAAACATAAATCACTTTAACACAAACTTACTTTTTATCAAAATCAAGTTTGCAAAATCAATTTTATACAAACTCCCGTTTACAAACTGTAATCCAAACACACACTTAAAGAGTGGAAGATTATCTCTCATGTTTAGGGTAATTATCACTTATGGGTGATAACCGAAATAGGTGGGAGGGAGCGCCTGATTTGTCCTCCAAGTCCGGTTAGTTACGGGTTTTAAGAATGGAAAAGTATAAAATACCAATATATTATCTGCTAATTTATTGTCAACAATAATTAATATCAAAGACATTTTTATTAGAAGACACATATTTAAAGAAATATATCAAAAAAATATATCCACAAAGATATTTTTATTAGACACAGCTAAAAAAAATATATTTTTATTAGACAGAATTCGTGTCCGATTTCGAATATAATTTGTAAAAAAATGGACTGACTCATATTTTGTAGATTCAAGTTTGAACAAGACCTATATTAAAATTACAAGTTAAAAAAGATTTGATTGAAAATTTACAAAATTTAAATTTTTAATATATTTATTTTTATTAAATAAAAAAATTTCATAACTTTTAGTAATAGTAATCTTATTATGTATTTATAAAGCACATGTTAACTAAATTTTATAAATTTTAATTATTTTTCAAAGAATAATGTCTAGCAATGCACATTAGTATGTTGTTCGATAATAATCACTTTGCAATGACATTTAATTTTGGGTATATTAGTGAAAGTGGAATCTAAGTGAGTGACTTTAATTAAATTACGTACTCATAAACCCCTCAAAATTGAATTAATTAGTTAATAAATATTCTAAAAATATATTTAGAAGAAAAACTAGTTAAATACCATTGAGGCTTAAGAAACCGTTAGAAGTCTTAGACTCTTAGGTGTTGCCACATGCATAATTTGTAGATAGGAAGGAGACTTTGGACAGCATATATTTGAATTAAATATTATTCTTTAAAAATTTAAAAATTTAGGATTAGTACTCCTAAATACATTGACATTGTGTACGATTCTTACCATCTAACTGTAACAGGATTTTCAACTTCCGTCGGAGTCAGCTTTGACACGAGGTACTTGTCCATCCGAAAGTATAATTGTCCTGCGATACCTGTGCAGCTGTAGCCATTGTTGTTTCACGATCCCGTGTAACACTCTAATTAGCCTAAACTTTACCTCGCGTCGTAAAACAAAGGTTAATCAAAGGTTACAACAATTCTAAGCTCATACATATAATATATAGAAAAAATTTATATAATCTAAAAGCCCGATGAAGGATATAGCTCAAAAACAGGATTTAAAAGCGCAAAACGTACTAACGAAGCTACTAACTTGAAGCATGAGGTATATACATAATATAACAAAAGTATAGAGTATAATATCATAAGAGGCTAGCCACGGCTCGCGGAGTTTAAGCCGGCTAGCTATATATAAACATACAAGATTCAAACAGTAAAATCAGCTTATACAAGTTTTTCTCTCTCAAATACAAGCCTCTAGACAAAGCAAAAATACAAAAATGAGAGATATATATATATATATATATAAACAAAATAAAACAGACTTCAAAAGTATCCATGATCCTCCGCTTCTGTCACCATCAATACAACTCACCGAGGTGGGTTGCAACCTGCATCTGAAAAATAACAACAGAATATGGTATGAGAACCGGAGGTTCTCAGTATAGTAACAGTGTCCAGTGATGTAGGATATAAGATCCCGGGACACCAAAGGCAATCCTAGAACTTCATATCCATCACAGATTCAATCTTAAGGCATAACTAAAACATTGGAACATAACTTACAACCGTAACATAAGAACAGGGTAATCTAACTTAAGGGATTACTAACTAAACTAGTCACCGCTGTCCCACAGCCTTCGCCAACCTACCCTCCGTGTGATCCCATCGCCACCGCCTACCTAACCTCCTCAAAATCCAGACAAACACAGATAATACAGGCAAGGAAACCATAGGTAATATTCAAATATATAACAAGTAATTCAATAAGCAAGTAGGCATATGATACAATTAGGCAAGCTCAAGTAATCAAACCAAGTAAACATATAGAAGATGCACATGATGAATGCCTGCCATATTGGCTGTGATATCACATGTCGGTTATAATGCCAAACCCGACAGAAAATTCGGTCGACAACTCCCGGATTAGTCTCTCTATTGCGCACAAGGAAGAATAATTCCGAAGGATGAGTGCCCTACCACCTTCTCCTTTCAGAGGAAAATATTCCAAGGGAGCGTGCCCTACCACGTTTCTCTGGTTGCCGCATGATTTCGTGGGTTAGTTGTTCAGTGGAGTAAAATTCAGAATATCTATTACTCTTGCAGCTGTAAAAAATCTTCCTTATCTTAGGCCCAAAGCATGTCTAGTAATAGAAAATTTTATAGAAATCACAAAAAAAAATACTATATTAAATGCATAAAATACAGTAGATACTTTATCTTATATTGGACTGAACACAACCACTCATTTCAATTAGAAACCAAAATAAAAGATTTATTTTACATATTCCAATTATTGAAAATCAATTCTTCTAGATTGTTGCTAATAGTTGAAATTACTAAATTAACCACTTCTTTCAAAGGAACCAAGAAAATTCCAAATGAGAAAAAAGATTGCTTTCAACCTTTGATTAAAGTACCGGTATAATTGAGAAGGTCTAAATAATGTTAAATTAAACTCTAAGATGATATATATATTTGGACTTGATAAAAATATTATCAATCATGTCAAATGAGGTATAAAATGCAGAAATTTAATGTCAAAATTTCAATTTATAGCATCATTCTCAACCATCTTGGACAGCAATGTTTTCCTTCCTCTAATAACAACTTAAATGCAAAACGCAATAAAAGAAAATTATAAAGGATAGTGTTACCTGGGGGAGGTTGCAGGCAATCAGAGACTCCATTCGAGACCACAACAAACATGTCCTTCTTGGATCCATTGTTGTAAATCAATTTCCCAAGAAAAAATTCCTCACTGTACAACAGAGTAGCATATGCCTCGTTGGAAGCTCCCCTCTCTCGAATGACTTTCTAATTTGGTGGAGAATCCAGCATCAGCGGTAGTCTCCATTACCGCCATTGACTCATTCCTCCTCCTTTCTTTCTCAATCTAACCTCCTTTCTCCTTTACTGCTCTATTTGCTTTCGCTCGCATTCGATTCAGAGGCGGCTATAACCAAACAGTTTGCATTATGATAAGTTACTCTTAGATCTATTTTTGAAAATTTATATATTAATTAAAATTTATTTACAAATATCTATTTTATCATGACTCGTTACATTTAGCAGAGAAAATTTATTTAATATACGTTTTCAAATACACAACTTTGTAGATAATAGAATTCTAAACAACATCGTCATCAGCTGCTGCTAATAATTTAAAAAGAAGCACTCTTCAACTTACTTGAACAAATCCCAAATCCCAGTCCATAATGGTGGTTTTCGTGTAAATCTATGTCTTAAATCTGGCATAATGGTGACTTTGACATAAAAACTCCAAACTGGTTCTTGAATCTACAATATCGGATCCAAACACATAACTGGACTCATTAAAAATTAAAAAGATAAAATATATATTATAATAAAAATTTATACCAAAAAATTAAAAAAAATGAAGAAGAGCTTTAATTGACTTCCTACCATGGAGCAGTGGAACTTGAAGCTGTCATTCACCAAAAATTGGATTATATAGGATTTCTCACCGTACAACAGAGTAGCATATGCCTCGTTAGAAGCTCTCTTCTCTCGAACGACTTTCTACTTCAGTGGTAGATCCAGCATCAACAGTGGCCTCCATTACCGCCATTGTCTCATTCCTCCTTCTTTCTCCCTCACTGCTCTATTTGCTTTCACTCTCTTGCATTCGATTCAGAGGCAGCTATAACCAAACAGTTTGCATTATGATAAGTTCCTATTAGATCTGTTTTTTGAAAATTTATATATTAACTAAAATTTATTTACAAATATCTATTTTATCACGACTCGTTACATTTAGCAGAGAAAATTTATTTAATATGAGTTTTCAAATACATAACTTTGTAAATAATAGAGTTCTAAGCAACATCATCATCAGCTACTAGTAATAATTAAAAAAGATGCACTCCTCAACTTACTTTTCAGTGGAGAAAATTAAAAAGGATTAAGAAGAGCTTTAATTGACTTTCTACCATGGAGCAGTGGAACTTGAAGCTGTCGTTCACCGAAGAATGGATTATAAAGAATTCTTCTCGAGTTATAACGAAATCAAACAACAAAATAAAGAGAAAACTAACCATCCTTCATTCGCAGCATTCACCAGCGAAGGAACGGCTGCGACGGCAATCTGCGGTAGAGGCAGTTCTATGGATCCAACAGCGGCAGTAGCCTCGATCACTGTTGTCACCTCATTCCTCTTCTTTTCTCTGTCGATCTAGCATCTTTCTCTGTGACTGTCGTTGTCATCGCCACCCTCTTCTCCTTCTTCCGTCGTGCTTTATTTCTTCCGTGGTGCCAACTACTCCGATCCCCCTATCAGAACTGGCAACTCTCTCTCTTTCATATTCTTTTCTTAAAAATCCCGAAACAAAATCTTTTTTAATTTTGAATTTGAATTAAATCCCACCCAATTACTTCTTTGAATTGAAAAGGGTGAAGTGTCCAACATTAAAAACATATATTTGTCAAATATACACAGCTCTACGTGTCAAACACAGAATGTTCCATTTGTTGAGCAAATACCACAACTACATTCTTATTATATATTAATAGATTATCAAAGATTCAATTTCCTTTCTTTTGATTATTTTAAATGGAGTTTTTTTTTTCTCTACTTCTAATTTTTTTTATTTATTAGTTTATTGAGCATGAACTAAATCCACCTAGGGTTATGATATAGCAGCTACTTTTATTTCAATTATTTATTAATAGATTCAGGTTTTTTAGTTATCAATTTTTTTATTATTATTAATTGAAAGAATTAAGTATAATTCCCAGAGCCTAAGATCGATGGATGCCCTTAATTGGTGGCTTGGTGCACATGAAATATATTTCTCCATCGATATTTTAATAAATTTATAATTATTAGAATCGAATCGAAAATTAAATCAGTGAAATTATTTATTTATTAGTTTATTAATTTAATTAATAGATCATTAATTAAATCGGTTGACTTAATAATAATAAAATAAATATATAAAATTATAATAACGTAAAATTTTTAATAATAAAAATGTCGTGCTTTTAGTATAACATTGAATAGCAAGTATACTAGTTGTTTTAAGTAATAAAAATGATGAATGAAGTATCATTTTTACGAAGAATTATCAAATATTGAAATTGCTTTTTCAACTATTATTTAAATTGACAAAATTTAATTTTGTTACTTATTTGATTGTGTGCTATAGAATAACAATAAAAATATAAATAGTAACAAGATTTGTATGCCTAAATAAAAAATTGCTAGGACATTTGATTTTACGGCATTATGAATTTGAATATGTTGAAT
Organism: Arachis hypogaea; assembly: GCF_003086295.3. Lineage (NCBI taxonomy): Eukaryota > Viridiplantae > Streptophyta > Magnoliopsida > Fabales > Fabaceae > Arachis > Arachis hypogaea. The sequence continues at coordinate 23,252,133 of NC_092049.1, forward strand.
TTAATTAGTGCTATTCAATATATTTGTTATGAATTCAAATTAATCAAATTTTTTAATTTAGTTTTTAATCTTTTTTAAGATCAAGAAACTCTCTTAAACTTATATAGATGTACTAATATCACAGTAATTACAACTTCTATGAATAAAGAATTATGTTTTTATGAAACTTTATAATAACCACCTAAGTCGCATTTGTTTATCTATATTTTTCACTTAATTTATGGTGTTTATAATTAGTAGCTTCATGCCTTCATTTACAACATCTATTTCAAATGCATTGTAAATCAACATATCAATTAAATGGTAATTAATCATCTAAAAGCATTAAGTTTGATTATAAACACATATAATTCAGAACATAAATTTTTGAATAACATCAATTCATAATATATCAATTCATATAATGGGCTACATCAATGTCCTAATTAATAAATTTAATTCATGATAAAATAAAATGAAATAAAGGTTGTAATTGATGAAGATGAGAGAAAGAAGAATACTGATTGTAGTCGACAAAAATTTGATTCTAAGTTACTATTATAATGCTCTCATTGCTTTGAGAAATTCTGGATGAACCTTCAAATATGTTTATAACCATGGATAAACTAATAGTCCCTATCAATTTTGTACTATACATCTAGTTCTTGAAAAATTCTATATATTTGCGGAAAATAAAATATAAAAACATGAAATGAAATATGCAATTGCATGGAAAATTCCTCAGTATTTTGAATGCCTCTGTATTCTCTCACCTCTGACAATAGGTCCTTTGATCTGTTTCTGCAGCTGCTGCCTCAGTTAATGCATGCATGCCCGGCGATCCTTCTTCTTCACTACGGTTTCCTCTCCCTTCTTCCTTAGTCCAAAACAACCACCATGTCTTCATCGCGTCAATCGCTAGAATCTCAATGTCTTCAGAACAACCACCGATGTCATGGCGGATCTGTATGTAGAGGAAGTTCGGCAAGCTCAAAATATGTTGTTTATTACTTCGTTTGGGTAAAAAAATTGATAAAGTGAAAATCACGAGAGATTAATTCCCGTAATAAAATTTACACAAATTTAACAGTGATTAAATTTTTATTTTATTATACAAAATTATATATAATGTTGCAGAATTAATATTTGTTCGTTAGTCAATTTTTTTAAATTAATTTATTTATTTTAAATTTTAAATTCTAAATCATAATTCATTAACCATAAATCTAAATAATTATAAATTTAAACTCTAAAATTGTCTACTATTGTTCATCATATATTTCCTCTTTTATTATTTTACCCTTTCCTTCTATTTAAACATGTAATTTGTTGGTAATATTATTGGTTGATAACTTTTTTAATTCTGAATTTTGGACTTTTAATTTTTAGTAATTTAAATGAGTAATGTTAAATAATCAATTTTTTCAGCCAATATTAGTTAATTTTTTTAAAATTATTTTATTTATCTTAAATTTTAAATCATAAATAATAAAATTTTAATCCTAAATTATAAATATAAATTCTAAAATTGACTAACTAATAGCTAGTTCTTTATACTTTTTATTTTAGATATAGAATGTTTAAATTTTTTAAGAATACATTTGTTGTATGTGAAAAAATATCAATTCTCTAATCTATCAAATAATATATTCATTTATAGAATACAACAAATTTGACTTAAATATAATACAGTTCAATGTTTGCATCCCTAACTTTTTAATACATAAAGCATTTTTTTGTCCGGCTTAAAAATATTCTTACAGTAAAAAGTTGAATACATTATCTCAAACCATAATTTAAACTGCAAAAAGATGAAAAGAAGTATTGGTAGACACACAAACACAGAAATAAAACTAGGAACCCAATTTGAGTCATAGTAATAAGTAATGAAGAAGGCACTTGCAACTGCTACCATCATGCTTGTTATTGAGCAGAACAACGCTACCAATCCAAATATGAGTTTCAAGGGCAATGACTTATAGAAATCAGACTCAGCATAACGCGAAACAAGAATGGACAAGAATATTAATATTGCAGCTGCCGATGAGATAAATGCAGCTGCATCTGAGATTGCAAACACCAAAAATGATGACTTTTTCAAGTAGTTTGGTTTCCCTTTTGCATCGTCAACACCACCTGGTATGCTTATTGCAGCAGCAAACACCCCTGTTGCAATGACGGTTGCAATCAGCATACAATTCTCTGCTGTGCTTTTCATCCAAGCCTCTGCATCTTTTCGCAACTGTGTGTGCTCCCTTGTGAATAATTCTCCAGCAGTTAAGCCTTCTGAATTTGTGGATTTTATATGCGTTGGTGGCATTATCTTCTTCACTTCCTGTATGATGCATGAAATTTTAACTTTTTAAGTATACTAATATAATTTTTACTGGATTAACAGTCAAATTAGTTTCTGAAAGATAAGATATTCTTTAAATTTATGCCTGAAATATTTTTTCAATCAAATTGGTCTTTTAAAGATTGCGAATTAATCATATTTGTCCTCGAATCACTCAGTTAACAATTTTCTTTAAAGATTGGTGTTGTAAAACGTTAATTGATAACATATATAATATCTGATATGTCTAATTGGATATTGATCAAATATGTTTATGAAAATTTATTAATTTAGTCATTTTTTCCAACTACAAAAATCCTATTCCTAATATGACCTAGTGATTAAATTGATAGATTTTTGTAAACATATTTAGTCAATGTCTAATTAAACATGTTATATGTCATGTATGCTATCAGTTACCATTTCACATAATCAATCGTTGATGAAACTTATGAGCGGAGTAACTGAAGGACAGATATGATTAATTAGTAAGCTTTGAAGGACCAATTTGATTGAAAAAAATCTTTCAAGAACGAATTTAAAAATTGTCTTATCTATCTTTTAGAGACTAATTTAACTATTAACCCAATCTTTGTTTAATGAAGCCTTTCAATATAAACATAAGTTAATTACTTGTTCAAATTACATGTAGAATAAGAAATCATATATTTTTCTTATATATTAGTTGTAGAATTATACGGGGAGGTACAGATAGATAGTCCAATCTTGTATCAACAGATAGGGTTTTAACTCATACCTTGAACCATACCAACTCAAGGCACATTTGAAAAGCTGCTCCAGAAACCAGTTCAAGTCTGCTTGGTGGTGCTATTTGTGCAGCCAAATGCAAGAGAGTATTACCACTAGTGTCTTGCATAGTCACTATAATATCCTTTTGAGAACCAATCTCATGTATCACATTGTAGATGCTTGCCTGGCGATACTTGACAGCTTTGTGAATTATAGTTTGTTGTTCTTTCTCATCCCTTGCCCATATCAAGCTTGGATACCCACTAATAAGCTCTGACAAGAACCCAAAATTACCAACTTCTGCAGCAGCAAATATTGGTTGACATGGCTCGCTTATGATATCAATTATCTGATCCATAGTGAACTTGTTACAAATTGTGGTCCAAAGGCTTTTGACCAACTGATAAACTACTTGCTGCTTCATGCCTGTAATAATATAATCAAAATTGTTGCTTGAAATCAACGAAACTTGCTAAAGAACAAAAGAATAGGTAGTGTGGCATAGAAGCTTATACAACAACTAATGTGGATCCCAAATCTTAAATTTATTCTCCTTCATTTTGTTTTTCTCTTTTTCTTTTCTCTGTTATGCATGGTGAATTGTGAATTTCACTCCTTGATGAATGTAGCTTCATTCTCTTAATGAATTGTGAATAAATGTAATGATTTACCAGGGTTGATCATGATCGTGTGGTTTTGATGGTGTGGACTTTGACAACAAGAATCCAAATGGTTTTTAGCCAAGAGATGCAAAGCTGTCTCATAGTTTTCATCCCTTGCATAAGCTAGCTCTGAGTTATCTTGCGCCATTTTTAAGGCTAAGCCTGCAAAATATTATATACAAATATTGAAATTCACAGATATCTAATCAAGTTAGATTAAATAAAGTAATTTGCACATCATTGCTGAAGAAATGCAAAATAAATAAGCGAGCATACTTTATAGTTGAATAAATTAAACCTACAAGCCTACTTTTTATCAAAAGGAAAAGTGTAGGAGGCCAGTAATTTTGTTAAATTTTGGCCAGCATGTAACCAGCAAAAAAAAGTGAGTCATCGGATGAAATCTCACACTAATCTCACACCATTAAAATCATCATTGATAGCTATTTGATGACTAAAAATCACAAAAGTTGCTGACCCTCTAGCATGTCTCTTATCAAAATAAGTGCATCTTTTGTTTTTTAAGTTCATTGGAAAAAGTAATATATTTGGACAATTTTTCACATTAGTTTCTTAATAAATCTAAAAGATAAAAAATACTTATTTTAAAAAGGAGAGATTAATTATTTGTGAATTGAGAAATTTGAATTAAAATTGAAAGTGATGTAAATCTACTAGTCATCAATTGTTCCTATTAATAAATATTTATCTTAAATTTAGTAACACATTCTCTTCCATATTCATAATAATTGTTAAAAAGCCAAAAACACACAGATCAAAGAATATATATAATTTTCATACACTAATATATAAAATAATTTTATATAGATATCCAATTATATATTATCACATTATTAAAAAAAATAATTTCAAATTTACTATTTTAAAATTTATCTAAACACATAAATTTAATTAAATAACTACATCAAATTCTTCTTTTTAATATTATTATGTTATTATTAGCCAACATAATTTATTTTAATTATAATGCTACATGACCAACATAATTTATTAATTTTTATCAATATTTAGCCAATAAAGATATTTTATACGAAATTTGAAGTTATAAATCTTAAATTATAAATTTTGATAATACAAAATTAAAGTATTAAGGCAAAGTATATTTTCATTAGGCATTAACAACAATAAATGCATACCATAGAGTCCAGTGTTGATACAAGTGAAAAACAATTGCTTCTCATCTTCATCTGTGAATTTTTGTTTTGTTGTGTCATATAGATGCCAAACCACTTCACATCTGCCTTGCAATGCAGCAAATTGAATAGGAGTGGCTCCTTTTGCACCCCTAGCCCATACCACTGATGGATTCTTATTCAGCATCAAATCAACAACTTGCATGTTCCCAGCTGCAGCAGCAAAGCAAAACGCAGTGTTTCCATTGTAATCTTGCAACTGTAGGTCTTCTTCGTTTAGAAATTCTGGCATCAGTAGTTGTTCCACAAAGTGAACATGCTTTGCACCCTCACCTGCACCTGCTGCTATGTGTAACACTGTAGGCAATCCACTTGCTATGGCTGCATTCTTCAACCTCCTATCCTTCTCTATGATTCTCTTCGCTTCTTCCCAGTTACCTTCTAGTGCATGCTTGTATAGGGGAACGCACAGCTTGAAGAAATCATTATTATTCTTTGGATTTCCTAAACCAAGCCAACATGAAAAAAATATAAATATATATCTCTTTAATTATATATACAAAACAAACAACAAAATATTTTAAAAAACATTTGATACAGATAAAAAGAGTTTAATTTGAATGCTCTGATAGTGTAAAACGTTAAATAGTTATTTTTATGAATGTGATGTTATATGATTAAATATATGTGTAAAATAATTTTACATTGACAGCGTATTAAAATTAAATTTCGAATAAAAATAATTAAAAAAAATATTCTCAATTTTTTACCGTCACAAAACTGACCACGTAAAGTAAATTCATTCTAATGAAATTATTAGTTTATAAAATAGTTTGAATTTGGCTTATTATAATAAATATATAGTTAATAGGTTAAGAAAAAATTTTTCTATCCCAATAGATCGATCTGTTAATTTTGTAAGTTGTATCCACTTGAATTATGTATTAAGAATGAAGGATAAATGTGACGATAGTTTGATGAATGGCTAGGAAAGAATGAAAAGCCTATTTTTAATCAATATACTACATAATACATTAAAATACAAAATATATTAAAATATAAAAAATATATTAAAAATATATGAAATAATATATTTTATATACATATATATAAGTAACTGACTTTAATAAGTATAAATATTATATATAATGTTTTTTATTCTCATTATAAGTTTGAGAAGCAGAGGGAATATTCTAAACCTGTTTCATCTAGAAAAACAAGGCTGGGACAACTATATGGATCAGACTTGGCCTTCACGTGATTTGTTTGCGGAGTCGATAGGTTCACATTGTTAATTCTCTCCCTGTAAAGACAAAAGAAAATTACAAATTATTTACTATATATTCTCTGTGTGTGTCTTTTTTCCTATTAATTCAACTTAAATAGTTAATTTAATGGGTGGAGATTATTTTATATCTTATAACCATAATGTTGAGATGTTTAATACCTTTGAATAAGCTTTGATAATATTCCAACTAACACTACCATTTACAATAACATAGAATTGGGCCATTATGGAGCTGAGCACACATAACATTGAATCATTGATAGTCAGTTTGATTATGCAAGAAATAGAAAATGGGATAAAGAGAAAGAGAACATGGGATGAAAAAATAGTTTGATTTTTCATCAGTTTGGTTATGCAAGAAAATGGGATGAAAAAAAAAATGAAAAACCACAGAAAATTTTCTTCTCTAATGTGCCTGGAAAATAAACAAGAAGCCGCTTGAAAAATAATGTTGCTAAAGTTACCATTATATATCCACCTTGTAAAAATTAAAACAATATATTGCATATATTTTAATAATTAAGAATATATATGTCATTTTCTTGCTACAATTCTCATTTTCTCATTTCCTTTCCTCTCATAGCATATAGAAAAAGGAGAAAGAATTGCAATGTTAACCTGTTTTCAAGCTCATCCCATATTTGTTTGGCTGTTTCGAAGTGCAAGATATCTTTGTAAACATCTGAGTTTATTAGAGCACATAATAAGATGTGTCTTGCTTTTGAGGCTTGTTGTACACTCTTCATGTCTTCATCATCAAATTCATCTTCCGATTTTTCCTCTTCAATTCCATTTACAACCTTTTTTGGAACATTTGGTCCATTCTTAATGATAAGCCAAAGTTTGAAGTCCAAAGACTTTGTAAATGTCTCCATATGTTCCTTCCATTCAGTGTAATTTCTACCATCAAAAAGTGGTGGCTCCAAGATACATTGTCCTCTAGCTATAGTCATCAAATTTTCAGCCATGAACCTAAAGTTCCTTTTTTTTCCCCTTCAAGTTGCAAAGCTGCTAAGTATTAACCTAGACAAACATAACGATTATAGATAATATTTTGAGAAGCATAAAACGAATAAGCAACGAAATAAATTCTAAATAATATTTAGGATAATTTACATGAGCAAAATAAATGGCTTCTAATATTATACTAATATCCTAAATCTAAAAAACTTGCATGCATGTCTAATCAATCGAATTCATCTAATTCGATTTATTATGAAATATAAACTATATAAATACCATTAAAACCTTATGTGTTTATTAAAGTGAGACTCACAATGATACAAAAATATAAAGCTATATACATAAAATATTTTAATTTAATAATTCAATAACACATTTTAAGTTTATACTTTTAAATATTGTTAGATAATTAATCACAAAAAATAATAAATTTTATTTATCTTCTAGTATTTTTTAATATATGTAAATTACTAAAGAATAAAAAAATTATTAAATTTTTTTAGTTAATGAGTATTCATTAAAAAATTTTATTAATTTTTTTAATTAACGAGTACTCATTAAAAGATTTAATTTATGAGTACTTATTAAATTTTTTTAATTAATAATTACTCAATAAATTTTAATTGACGAATGTTTATATATAATATGGTCGCTCAAAAGATTTAAAAATAAAAATTTTAGATTAGCTTCCAATTTTCTTATACCAAATTGAAACTTTTCTGAAGTTAGCTTAAAAGCAATATTCAACATCATTTTGAAACAATCAATTTAGTGTCAAATAATACCAAACGAACTCTGCTAGGAAGATAATGAGAAATTTTGATAATGTATACGATGGATTTTGAATTTGGCCGAATATAAAAAAAAGAAACCCAAACAATTATTTCAAAAAATTAATCATCCTAACCTTAATTTACCAAAGAAATTTACCTAAACACTCTCTTTCTCCCCCCTCCCAAACTATCTGCTACCTCACCCTCATCAATCATCCCACTTTTTCGGCGTTAGAAGCTCCTTCACTGGCTACCAAACAACCATCCACGTAGTTATTAAAATAATCATCCGACTACCTAATGAAATGACCATCCAACATTTATTAATTGTATATACTTAAACTGAATCAAACAAAATAATCATCCAATTAAGAATTAAAATAACCATCTACATATCTAGTGAATTGAGCATCCAGCATCTAAATTCGTCTTTTAATATATACACGTTGGGCTGTATTTGTTTACAGAGACAGGATACTGAGACACAAAATCGTATTTGGCAGAGGAGATATGGACAGAGACAATGTATCCAGAGACACTGAATTAGTGTATTTTGTGTCCATGCTGACGGAAGGACACGGAGACACTAACAAGGGACACAATTTATTTTTTATTTTTTCTTTCATTATTCTTGTTAATTTTTTATAATTATATTTTTTATTGTTATATTTTACATCTCAAAATTTTTGAATGAAAAAAATGAGAATAAATTGAATTTTCATAATTTGTTCTAGTTTATTACCAAACAAAATACAAGAACACAAAATTTTGTGTCTCTGTCCATCAGTGTCTTGTCCGTTCTTTGTACGCGTAAAATAGAAGAATACGTAACTTCTCCATAGCTAAATTCTTTTTTTTTAATTTAAAATTAAAAATGATTAAGAATTAATTAAATTGATTATTAATTAATTATAATTTTAATTTTATCTTTATTATATACATTATACATTAAATTTATTGTTTTTTTTATATTTTCTTATATTAAATATAACAAAAAAAACAAAAAATCAGAAATTAAGCAACAACCTAAAACATTGTGAAATAAAAACAATTACCCAAAACTAAAAGGATGTACTTGCAATAAGCAGAATAAGAAATGATGAGTGATTCTAATTCACAGAGTATAGTAGGTTGCGTTTGTTTTGAGGTATTGAGACAGAGATTGGGAGACCAAAACTCAGTATCATATTTGTTGATTTAAAGATTGGTACTAAATTTTCTGTCTCTGTCTCCAAAATTTCAATATTTTAGTACCTCCAAAAAATAGAGACACAGGGGACTAAAATTTTTAGAGATGGAGACTGAAATTTTAATAACATTTTATACCTAAAATACCATCATTTCAATTAATTAATTCTAATTTTACCCTTTGTGCAAATTAAATTAGAGTTTTATTCTTGTTTCAATTTCTGTTTTCCACTTTGCACCAAATAGAATACTGAGATTTATTTCAATCTCTGTCTCTTAGTCTCTGTCTTTCAATCTCAGTCTTTCTGTTTCTGTCTCTCCACCAAACGCTACTGTACAGTACCCAATACCCATAAGTTGATAATGGATTTAGTATATCAGACTATCAGTATTATAAAATCCCCAGTATAGAAAAGGTCATAAAAGAGTAGATTGATTCGCAACTATGAAATATGGATACTTTATTGAATGGTCATGTCTGTAGGTCAGATATATTTTAAATCCAATACTTATTTGACATTTGTTTGACATACGTATTTTTTATGTCTATATTGTCTTAATAAAAAATACAAAATATTTTTCTAGACACACTTAGATACACTTAAATACTATCATGTATCAGTCGTGTCCAACTTTATTTTTAATTTATATTTTTAAAATAACATTAAAAATAATATATTATTATTTATTAATGTAAAAATTATTTTAAATATTTTATATAATTAAAAAATATTAAAAATAATTAAACTGTATAATTTATATTTTAATATAAATAAAATAATAAAATATTATTTAATTTATCTAAAACATATTTTATATTTTATATATATATATATATATATGTATCTTATAAAAAATTAAAATTCATATTTGTACATATTTCGTGTCGTATGGTGTGTCCTGGTTTATAGGAGGCAAAGAAGAGTTTGAAAATCCAACCTGGTTTCACGTTTCTAGATCAGTCTCCAGGAGTCCAAGTGACCTTAGGCTAGTTCTTTTGGGCTTAATGCCCCTTTACATGTTCATTTCAGTTTTGCATTTTTCTTTTGATGTTTAATAAATGGCCCATTTCAACAAAAAGAAAGACCCACTATATGAATTTTTAAACGTGGTTGCAGAATAAAAAACGTGGTTGCAATATGGTGGAACCCACACTAGCCATTGGATTCAATGGTTATTAACTTTTGCAGTATTGTTTATCTCTTTCATTTAAAAATATTTGTACCAGCAGACAACTTGCCACAAAAATAGAAAAAGCCGAGTTATAAGATGCATACCTGAAGCTGAAAGTAAAGTTAGTCTGAACGGCAGGTTTCCTCCTATGAAGTTGTCAATCTGCACAGAAATAAAGTGGTATAACACCAATACAGTAATATTAAAGTGTCTAATTAAGTGGCCGGAAATAATGTATACATGTAAATGGTTGAGAAAACGTACCCAAAATGTGAACAGTAGTTAAATTCTTGAACGAGCTGAGGTATAGAGCAGGTGGACTCTTCAAAGCTGAAGAGGGAGAGGAAGAATAAGCGAAGAAGAAGAAGGAGAAGGAAAAAGTAGTTGGATTCTTTACTTGTGCAGCCGCGGGTTTGAGTTGAGAATGGAATAATAACTCACCACACTTGAATTTCTACCTCAATAAATAAATAATGATTGCTGCCTTGCTACGCTAACACATACAAGAGTCGTCCACCAAGTGAAGGTACATTATTGTTCTTATTAGCCGTCAACTCAAATTATTATAGAGTCAACCACTAAGTTCCTCGCTCTCCTACCTAAGTCCTAACTTTAGTTAAAATATTCTTATCAACATGAGAATTACTCTTTCTTCTTTAACTATATAGAAATGATACTTTAGTTCTTAGTCGACACGGATCACATGATATTTAAATATACGAAAACTAAAATATTTAAAAGGTCATTTTATACCCTGCTTTTTAATATTTTTGAAGAAGAAAGAAGCGTTTAAAAATGTTGGATAAATTTATATTAATTTAGTTAGATAACATGAACTAATTTCTTACTTTTGGAATTTTAAATAGTACAGTTTTAAATGTTCTTCTATTGTTAGAATTTAGATGTTTATTTGAATAGTTTAAAAGATTTTTAATGTTTATTAGGTTTTTTTTTTAATTTTAAATGTTTAACCTAACTTTATTTTTTTTTAAACATTTTTAGTGAGGAGTTGTCGAAGCCGGTCACTTGCGTTTGTTTTCAGAGACAGGACAGAACATGACACTGAGACAGAGACAATAGGACGGAGACACTAAAAATTATTATTTGTGTATTATGTTTGAATACGATGTACAAGACACTAATATAATGTCCAGTATTATGTTTGGATACACCTGGACAAGACTAAAATATTATATGAAATGACTAAAATAACCATATAATTTCAAATTTTCTACATCAAGTACAAACTAATTTAATAGAGAATGAGAGTACGTAGGAGTACAAACAAAACTTGAAAAAATGATTGAAAATAAAAATATATAATAGTATTTATATTAAAATAAAAATTATAAATATATTTATTTTATTTTTAAATTTATTATTAATATGTAGGAATACATATGGTTAAGATTAATAAAAAATAGATCTGAGTTTGATTAATAAAAAATTTTGTTTAGGTTAATAAGCCAAATTAATTTTAATTAAAAAATCAGTTTTAAAAAAAAAATCCATTTTTACATGAAAAAAAATTAGTTTTTGCACATAAAAAATTATTTTTATTTAGAAAATCAATTTTTTTTATCTAAAAACTGATTTTTCTTTAAATTATATAAAATTAATTACAACTTATAAATTATTTTTTAGCATTTTAAAAGATCAATTTTACTTTTAATAATATTTATCTTTCAAAAGTTTCAAGACTAATTATAGGAAAAATAAGAAGGGATAATAGTGGAATAATAAAAAATATCTATAGACAAAAAGGAAAACAAAATTTATAAAAAAGTCCGTGTCCACTATTCCAAATTCCGTGTCCATCATTGTCCTTTGTAAAAGAGTGGACACAAAAATATAAAAAACTGTCTTGGAGACAATGTGTTCCATGTCCATGTCTCTGCTTCCAAACACATTTTAAATAAACACATTTTAAACATGTACTGTCCATATCTTTGTGTCCTGTCTTCGAAAACAAACGCTACCTAAAGGATGGCTGCTAGCTAATGAGAAATGTGATTGTTATTAAGGCGGAGCCACATAGTGGCAAAGGGGATAATGACCTCCTAATTTTAATTTTTTATATGTAAATTATATGTAAATTTTAATTTAGTTTTTTTTTTAATTTTTTTTTAATTTTATTTTATTATGTAAATATTTTTTGTCCTCCTCTAATATTTTATCTAACTCTATCCCTGATTATGATGGTGGTGGTGATCAATAGAAGTGGTGCTAAAAGAAAGTAAATTATTAAAGTGATACCTAAAAGTTTATGTCGTACTAATAAAAATAACTTCAAAAGATATGATTGACAATTAAAAATTTTAACTTCAATTTACTCTATATAAAGTCTTTAAATCCTTAAGTGAAATTAGGATTAGGATTTTAAAGGATTTAACCAGAGAAAATTGAGATAAAAAAAGTTTCAATTGTCACATTAAAAAGTTTAATGTGGTAGCTATCAATTCATCTCAGCATAATGTTAATGATTTTGTGCTAATAACAAGGTCAAATACCAATATGACTCACAAAAACTAAATTGGAAAGACTAAATTAAGTAAATCAAAATTTTGGAAATTAAATTGAAATGCAAGCATAATTTCATGAACCAATCGAGTATTAATATAATTGTTGATTAATTTTGTATCCTTGGGTATGTAGTATCTGCTGTTTTGTTGTGGTTTTTTGGTTTTTGTTTATTTTTTACTCTAAGGATAGTTTCGGTCTTGCTGATTGTGCTGTTTTAATGTTGTATGGTGGTGTGATCCTCATTTTGTCTTTGTAACTTTGCGAGGCTTTAGACCATCTCCAGTAAGATATCCCAATCCTTATTTATGACCCATTTGTAGTAAAAAAGTAGTTTCACATAAGCTTTTGCGTTATAAACAGAAAATAGAAACTCAAAATATCTTTTTCTTTTTCATTAGGAGGAACTAACTTTAGTTCCTATTATGATCTCACTTAATTAATTAAATTAAACAATTAAAATTAATGTAGTTATATAATATTATTAAAATTTATAAATTTAAAAATAATTCACTATTAAAAACAATTAAGATTAAAAAATTAATAACTTCATATATAACGATAGTACATAATATATAATTCGAAATTAAACTAATTTGTAAAATTATGCAATATAAAAAAAACATAGTAGAGCTCTATAGTTGATGACAAGTATTGTGAAATTTTCATATATGTTCAATTAAGTCTTCTTTCAACTGTCGATGCTACTTGATAAACCACAATTTATTTATTTATTTTGAATTGAATTAAGTGGATTTTATCAACTTATCTCACATTTATTCACTGAAATAGCATGATTTTGTGAATTTCTCCTAATTGTGCTTAATGATTAAAAAATATGCTTTTTAGGTCCTTAAATTGCTAAATTTAATTCACTTATATTTCATTCGATGTCTTGATGTGTTTGTTGAGTGATTTCAGGCTTAGAAGGCAAGGATGACTTGAAGAAGTAAAGAAAAACCATGTAAAAATGGAGAATTCATGAAAAAATGAAGTTTTGGAAATCTGTTCAGTTGCGCGTACGCATACCTCTTGCATACTCATGACCTGGAAAATCGGTAATTTGCGCGTACGCACGCATAACTGCCTGTAAGACCCATTAGATAAACTTAAGAGGAAGCACTAACATGCTGAGTCGGTTGATGTGGGATCCCGATGGTGCTGCTAGGGCTGCCTTTGTAATTCGCTATGTGCCTGGCAAGGTAGGTTCATGTGGGATCCTGCTTGTCCAGGTAGTGACATTGGCGTGGGAGCAGGTTGATGTGGTATCCCGCCTACCTTCAGATGCGAGTAGTTGATGTGGGATCTTACTTGCATCTCTTTGCATATCACAAGAGTGAATTCGGGCACTATATCCATGAAGCGCATATGACATACGTGAACGGAAGTGTCATCTCTGGGAGATGTGTCAGGTTTAGCAAGATAACCGACAAGTGAGATCTCACTGCCAGTTAGGATAGACATTTATCATATGCATTTATGTGATATTGTTTGGGTGTGCATATTGTAATTGGTTTGCCTATGTCAATAATTCTATTTTATTGCTAATTGCTATACTTGTTGTAAATGTTCTTGATTGTGTTTGAATCTCATTACTTGTGTTTGTGACTGAAATTGGTTGGATTGAGGTGAATTGGATGTTGATTGAGTTGTTTGGGTCTGAGGCCGTGATTGATTATGTGATGGGTCAGAGGCCATGATTGATTATGTGATGGGGCGAGGGCCGTGATTGAATTGTGTTTGTGGTTTAGTAAAGTATGAAAAATCAGACTGGTTCATTATAGACTTAATGAACATATGCTTGAAACAGGTTGGTCATTCATTCTGTCTAGGAAAAACTTTTAAGATTTTTATAATAAAGGAAAAAGGTTTCTAAGTTTTTGGGTAGTCAACTGATTTCTCTTTTGAAAAGGATTTTAGATTTTGAATGATTAACCTTTGGTTTTTGAAAAGGTACATAAGACGAGCAACGATCACTGTACTTTGAAAACAGTTCTATTTTACATATCTTATTATAGCAATTCTTTAACCCTCTAGTGAGAACCAGTGAGGACGATGTTCTCACTCCCCTACGGATTTCTTCTTCAGTGACAGGTTCAGGAAGTTTTGGCGCGAAGTCGCGACCGATCTACAAGCTTATTATATGTGATTGTGCTTTCTGAATTTGGTTTAGTTATTAGATTTTTCCCTCGATGATTAAAGTTTTGATTTTAGAGGGGTAGGACTTGTATTTGAGAACTTTTTGAATAAGTCTATGCAATTATTATTATATGGATATAATTATGTGATTATGTGGTTTAAAGTAAAGATTTTTCGATTTCGTAACTACGGATTCGGTTTATATTCGCGAAGGCTCAATATTAAATAATTATAATATGAAACTAAAGGAGTAGAGGTAGGTAATGCTTGGACTTTTAGTGTGATCATGAGGTGCTAAAAGTAAGGGGTATTACATTATGGTATCAGAGCAATTCATCCTGATTAGAGCCTTGAGAATGGATTGACTATGCTTCATTGCATACTTTGAGTGTTTGTCATGTTATAGGTCTTGTCCGAATGACGAAAATTAGAGTTTTATGCATATGACTATCTATTGATTAACATTGTTAGCTTATCATTGCATATTTGCTGATATTAAGTCTAGCCAACTTAATGTTGGTGATTTATGTATATGAAAAAGTTAGTAGGTTATCATAGATAAAATAGAATTGATAAGTGATGCGGTTTACGGATTTTGGGAGCGTTTGAAATTAATTCTTGAAGTTAGTTCCGTTTTGGCGTATAATCCTTATTCGTGCTTGTCTATCTATTTCTTTGGAATTTGTTGTTCTTTATTTCCTTCATGAAATGTGATTGATTTGATTGCCAACCTTATATTACCATTTATACATTGTCTTTGCTTGGTTCTGTATTTGGTTGTTGCTTGAAAACTTTTGAGACAATTTTCCTTATCACTGTTAATAGTCATTTTTTTGAATTCTATACTCCTTGACTTGATCCTAGATTTGTTCTGGTGCAACAAATAATTCACAGGTCTCTGAAAACATTAACCATTAACTTTAGCTACCATCATTTATGAGTTTTGTATTCCTTTCTAACTGGTTGATGCCAACGGATGCATTATGAATCATGCCACGTTATCTAATGTATCATTTATTTTTCTTTTCTTCATCTTAGAATTTCTTGCTTCACTACTTCTTGAAACCCAATTTGAAATTTGAAATTCTCTTTGAAGAAATTTCAATTCAATCTTCTCTTACTTAATTGTATCCATAGCCATTCTTTAAATTCGATGAAGATGCTTTGAATTTAGCATGTCCTTATTCATATGAATATATATATTTTTTGAAAGCTTATGTATTTTGAGACCTTACCTCCAATTCTCCTTCTTGAACAAAATTTGAATTCCTTTCAACTTTATCGCAATCTTGCTACATACCTCTAATTGACGAAATGCCTGTGCCTTTGGGATTTTTGAGAAATTACTTTTGGTTTTTACTTCTTAGTCCAATTAAATTCTATCTTTCAAATTTCACATATTCTATCTTTACCTTAGAAATAGTTTTGATATAAAACAAATTGAATTTCTTCCAACTCTGTTACAATTTTATGAATATCTTTGTTTGGTTATATACCTAAGCATACTTTGAGATTCTTGAAGGAAGATTTTGTTTCTATCCTAAATGACCACCATTTTACAAACCTCACGTAACTTATTTCAACCTAAATATGTTTTGAGGTAACGCAAACATCTATACTTTGTTAAATTTTCTCAATTGTTTATTTCATATCTTCTCTTTTTACTAGATAAGATGATCTTCCTCTTAAGTTTATCTATTCTTTGTTGATATTTTGTTCGATTGCGTTCTTATATATTCTCTTGAATTTGTAAATGATGTCCTTGTCTTTAGTCACTCTCTTATAAATCCTGTACTCTTTGCCATGACATTGAAATTATTTTAGTATGATATCGATTCTTGAATCTTTGAAAATGTTAAGTGCTCCTTTCAATTAGGCAGTATTGGCCTATGCGTTTTAATCGTGCCGTGCAATTTGATGTGTTGTTTATCCTTTTCTTTTCTTGTTGAAATATGATTTAAATTTCTTTGTTTCATAATATGTACCTTATGCATATCTTGATCTACTTGCACTTTCGACTATGTTAAGACTCTTGCAACACAGTTGTTGACCTCATATTCCTCCACCTTGTGATCATTTGAAGTTGTTCCGCAACAATGAGTCATTATAGTGTTTAATCATTCCTCTTCTATAAAATCTCATACTTCTTCGACTCAGCTTGAATCTTTTTCAAACTAACGTTAATGCGCTGTGTTTCTTCTTATTGATCCTATTGAATTTCTTTGATTCAAGAGTTATCATGTGAAGTTGTCAATTGATTCCTTTCTAGTAAACTTCATTGCTTGTATATCCTTGTTTACCTACAATTTTATTCATCCTCTCAAATCCTTATGAGGATTGTCCTTGTTGCTTGTCTTTCCTTTCTAAAATCTTGTGTCCTTTTGAATAAACTCAAGATTTGTTTTAGTGTCACGTGCGACTTTTAGATATAGCGAGCGATATGTTAATTCTTAAGACAGGTGCCTTGGGGTACGACAGGTACGCGACCAATGGCCCTTTCCACCACAACAGAAATATTTATCCTCTGTTGATTTATTTTACCCATTGTTTCTTTCTTTATCCCACTTCTGGTGAGATCATTTCTTGTGAACATAATTTTTCTTGTTGCCAAAACCTTGTCATTTATCTCTTTTGGGGTTATGATTTACCGCATTGGTTTCAGAAAATGGGGCAGCGCCAGCTGGGCGCGTTACATTATTTTTTAAAAGCAACTCGTTATTGCTAAAGGCAAGAAATTAACTTAGAATATTTTTTAAATCCTTTTTCTCAATGCTACTACTGTAGGAACACATTCGAGGCATGGAAGATCGAGAAAGTTTTCTCTAACATATCATTATCAGTTATCTTTTTCCCACATAATTTCATGCGTGAGGTGATTCGAAACATTACTGAATTCAAGAGTGTGTGTGTTGGGGAGGCCAGGGAAAGACGGATTGGATCGAGAGGCGATGCCTACTCTACTCGTTACCACTAAACGACGAAGCCAAGAGCGGAATTATATTCACTTATGGATTTAAAATCCTGTAGACGCAAGTGCGTCCATTCATATCAGGTTTAAGGAAGTATCACTGTCTTTTGACGATTATACCTTTCTTCAAGGTTTTTTCACAGATCTACATGATCTTTTAATGTGAGATATTCATTTTTCAATCCTTCGTCAAAATAACGACGAAGGAAGATCATGACTTTGGCTTTATCCTTCTGAGATGCATTATTTTCAGCGTTAATGGTATCTCCAAGATCCATTGAATCAAAATGGATTTCAGCATCTAGTATCCATGATAAGTAGTTGTTTTCAGATATATCAAAAGCATTAAATTCAAGATGAGAGAGTTTCGACATAATAAAAATATGTTATTTGAGTCTTCCTAAAATTTGATCAGAATCTCGTACTAATAACGTGTTGTAAAATAAATAAGAAAGATGTACTAAATATAAAATAAAAATGGATAAATAGAAGACTCTAGTAATAATATAATTAACTCAATAAAAATAATTTATATATTATTAATATATGCAATAACATAAAAGAAGAAGAAAAAGTATTAGCACTATATAAAAAAAAGGAAAATATTTTTATTATTGTGTGTATTACCTGAGACTTTAACTTTTTATTTATATACGTATAATAAATTTATTTTTATAAATTTTTTAATATATTTCATCCTTGAAAATATGAGCTGGAGGCATTCACATACCCATTCTTACCATAACAAAATTTTATTATTTGTGTAATATTAATAGTTATGAGGAGTATAGCCGCCGAGGAATGGAGTGGGGGACAGGGTAGGGACGGTTTCTCTTTGCAGCTCACACATGCGTGGCAGATACAACAACAATGCTGACACGAACTCACAATTTGAAATCAACTTTTTGGGAGATGCCATCATCAATTGCATCGGAAAATTGATGAATAATATAGTTACCCTGAATAACTAATAAGCATGCATGTATGTAAACAGTAATAAACAAACTTTGAATACTTTTCCAATTGAGGGAGGCTTCTCGGAATTGAACCATGAACTCAAGAAAGTGACCTTTCGGCATTGAGATTATTATATTGGGATGCATTATCTTTCATATGGTGTTTATGGGTAATGTTAAGTAGATAAAAAAAAAAGCTAAAATTTGTCTTATTTAGTATTAATTAATTATTGTAATAATTAATGAATACTAAATAAGATAAGTTATGACTATTTTTTACTGATTTTTTTTTTGTTACCAAACATTTCCGAGTATTTATATGGTGCTGCTTTGCTCTAACGTATTAATCATCATGAATAGACAATAATTGCATATTTTATTTAATTTGATCTTCAAATATTTTCTTTATATTAGGAAAATTGCCCAAAAATTGCCCTTGGATCGGAGGGTCCAATAAGCAGATGCGACTTACGCGGACTATTGGGTCAACTGTTTTAGTCCTCTCTTTTTCTTTTCTTTAAAATAATTAAATTATAAAATTATATATTTTTTTAGTGAATATACGAAGATGGTCTTAAGAAACTGTTAGATATATTTAATTACATTATATAACAGTTCACAATAAAATATCTTTAAGAGAATATCCGTTTTTATTTTAAAAAATTGATGAAATCTTACACTTTATTTATTTAAAAGTTAAAAAGATGTTAGAAATTTTAATAATTTTTCAAAGAATAATGCACATTAGTATGTTGTTCGATAATAATCACTTTTCAATGACATATTTAATTTCGGAAAAGCTCCACATACAAGTGATTAGGGCTTGTAAGCATTACAAGTCAATTAATCCCTAATTCCCCAAAACACGTTGTAAGTGCTACGTTCCTTACATGCGCTATATATAACTACCAAATTTAAAAGATTTGTTTCCTTCTTCGTTCTCCTTCTTTCTAAATTTGCTCGTTCTTCTTCTCGCGCGTCTTTCCCTGCTTTTTCGATTGTTCTTTTCTCCTCCTTTCTCACTAGTTTGTTCTTCGTCATTGATGTTAGTTCCTCTCTCTGTAACTCCAGCTTCGTTTTTTTTTCGATTTTCTGGTTTCTGAAATCAAAGTTTGAACTCGTTTTGAAGATAATGGATGATTCAACCTCAGATTGTCAGCTGAATCAAGGCGAAGTGGATTATGAATTTGAATCTAACGTAGTTTCTGAGGTTTGATTTACATATGATTACTGAATTTTGTTGTAGTTATTTGTATAGCATTGTGTAGCTAAATAATTCGTGAACATTGACTGTGAAACTAACGCGTGAACATAAATCTGTGGATTGAATCTAATGTATTAGTTTTGATTAATTATCTGCAATTTATAGCAGACGCTCGGGTGTAGATCAGAATTTTTTGGGTGTATTTTTGGGGGAAGTGGGGGTGTATTTATAGTTTATGGCTTTTTTTGTTATTTTAGTTGAGTTGTTGTCGTTCGGGTGTATTAGATCAGACATGATTGTGTGTATTTTTTGTTTTTGACATGGTATATTCTGCAACCTCTCTCTGTTGATGACCAGTTTGTTCCCAAGGTTGGAATGACCTTTACCACCCTTGAAGATGCTGGAAAAGTTTACAGGAACTACGCCAAGGCTGCAGGGTTTTCTACAAGAGTTCGGAGCACAAATAGAAAGGGAAACGAGATTAAGAATCAATTGATTACATGTAGCAGAGAGGAAAAATGGAAATCTAAAATATCTCAAACAGCACAGGGAACTAAGCATGTCCATTCGTCGTACAATAGAGAATAACGAGGAGGCTGGTATTAGACCAAACAAAACTTACCAATCATTTGTTGCGGCTGCCGGGGGGTCATCGCGAGTTAAATTTTATTGAAAAGGATGTGAGAAATTACATTACGAGAGAAGTGCAAGAAGCGTGGGTGTGCTTAAAGACTCATTTGATAGGAATTGGAATGATTTTCTGCTGAATTTTGGTCTTGTGGACAACAAGTGGCTTTCAGGTAATGTTTGTTTAAAATCTGCAGCAAAGGTGTAAATTTAATTTTTTTCGGGTGTATTTATAGTCTGTGTTTGGGTGTATTCTGCAGATTTCTATGAAGACCGTCATATATGGATTCCAATCTATCTGGATCACCACTTCTGGGCAGGGATGAGAAGCACACAAAGGAGCGAGAGCATGCATTCTTTTGGGTGTAAAAGTAGTGTTCTTTTGGGTGTATTTCTGAATTTTCTTGTATTTCACATTTTACATATATATACTTTAGAATCTTGTTTTTATGTTATAAAATACTGTTTGTTTTTTTTACAACGGTTTAAAGGTTTTAGGTATTAGGGTTTAGGGTTTTAGGGTTTAGGGTTTAGGTTTTAGGGTTTACGGGTTAGGGGTTAAGGTTTAGGTTTTAAGTGTTTAGGGTTCAAGGTTTTAGGGATAAAGCATCAGGAGGATAGATTTTTGGGTGTATATTCAACTTTCTTTGGGTGTAAAAAATGGCAGGTTATGGGTGTATATTTGGTTTCATATTTTCCTTCATATTATAGTACCTGTAATTCATACATTTTGAAAACAGCAGAGAGAGTTTAATTATTGAAAAAAATGTTACAATAAACTAGATTATAATTGAAAAATTTTTACAGCATGTGTTCAATTTGTTACAGGACTATATAACATTTACATTAATCAGTGTCAATATCCTTAGAATCTATCTGACAATTTGGTGATGCACCCGTAGCGGCGGGATGTACATCAGGCCACCAAATCCCAAATTTCTAACAATTGTTTTCTTCTCCCCGCTCATGTTTCTGAATTTCTCACTTAACAAATGTCTTGCACACTTAAGGTCTTTGATTTGCTGTAAACAAAGCAAAATTATAGTCAGATATATTTCTATTATATAAAACTGATTTCATCTAAGACATATATTTGTTCTTACATTTTTTTCAGCTTGGTTTCTGCCTGCCATTTTTTCTGAAATGAAAAATACACCCATAGATATCAGTAAAATACACCCATAGATATGAGTCAGATACACCCATAGATATCAGTCAGATATCACTCAAACATGCATTAATATACAAGGTCAAGCAACATTACAAGGTCAAGCAATATACACCCATGGACAAGCAAATATTAGAATAGTTGCAACTGTTGACTATATTACAGTATATCAGTTCAGAAATATACACCCAACAAATTATGCTATATACACCCAACAAAATACTCAATATACATCCACCAAATTACGCAATATACTCCCAAAAATCAGTTACCAGAAGAACTAGAACAACAAGAACAGTAATACCTAGAACAACTAAGAAGAACAGAATAACCTAGAAGCAAGAATAACAGTAAAACCTAGAACAAGTAGAACATTAAAAACTGTAAAATGAGACCTAGAACAAGAAGAACAGTAAAACCTAGAAGAACGTAGAAGAACAGTAAAACCTAGTTCTTCGTTTTCGAAATGTGGAAAATATACAGTATGAGTAAAATAGTAACGTAACGTACCTTGAGTATTATAACTTCGTTTTTTTCTGGAGATTGTTGATCGAGAGTTCTATGTTGTGTTGATGGAGAGTTCTAATCTTCGCGACGAGTCCTATCTCTGCAGTTTGGAATGTTGCTCGAAAACGGACGGTTTGTGTTTTCTTCGAAGGGCTTGGAGAAGTGGAAGAGTGCGCCATTAAGGAGTGCTATTTTGCGAAGAGCAACCGTTGAGTGGGGCGCGTGTAGTTTACGTTCCATTCAAAGAGAGATGAGTACGCGTGTGAATGAAGTGTGGGCTGAAAACTTGTAAAACTTGTAGGGCATTTTTGTTTGTATGTGTAGCAGGCCCGATTTAGTTTTAGTTATATTAGTGGAAGTGTAATTTGAATGAGTGACTTTAATTAAATTACTTACTCATCAAAACCCTCAAAATTGGATCATTCATTATAGGTTGGTTGATGCATCAACATTTTAACATGTAGTTTAATTAAGTTTAGAAATAAATCAAATAATCTTATTTAATTTCTTCGGTAGGGGGTGTTATAATAAGATGGGATTAATTAGTTAATAAATACTCTCAAAATATTTTTTAAAAGAGAAAATTTTTTGTCTTTTGGGTGAAGAGAAAGTAGTTAGATACCATTGAGGTTTGAGAAACCGTTCGAAGTCTTGGGTGTTGCCACGCATAATTTGTAGGCAGAAAAGAGACTTTTGACAGCATATATTTGGAAGAATCCTAACCGTCATAGAGTGGATATATATATATATATATATATGAAGATTCAACCCCTTTTTTTTCAGTTATTTTTAATGGAGTTTTTTTTATTTTTTTTATTTTTTATTTATTCTTTAGCATGAACTAATCCACCTAGGGTTATGATATAGCTAGCTAGCTACTTTTATTTCAATTATTTATTAATGGATTCAGATTTTTAGTTATCTATTTTTTATTAATTGAATTAGTGTGTAACTGTGTATGGTTATTCTTATTGGTGTGCCAAATTACTGCTCGCATGATATTTAGAGTTTTATTGTTCATGAGAAAGAAAATAAGTGCTCTGTCACATTCACAATAGGTTAAAACAATATTTAGAGAGAAACAAACGTAAACTCCGTCTTGTTATCTTTACGAAAGTCAAATTTTAGTTTTACCTTTTCTTCATCTGTAGTCCAACCTAAGAGATTAGGCTTGCACATAAATTCGAAAAAGAGAGAATTATATGGTTCAATATATACTTCAATAAAACTATATAAATAAATTAGAGAGTTCTAATCTAATAAAACGAAAAGAGTACATAAAGAGTAAATAAAGATAATGAAATTGTGAAAGAAAAGAAAAGATGAAAAAATTTTTTTTATTATTGATTGATTGAAAATTGTAAACTATGAAGGTAAAACTAAGTATATATAGAGCATTAGCATATGAAAAATAAAAGCAAATAAAGATAAAATAAGATAAAATAATAAAGACTAGAATTATAATTGAATTTGTATATTTTGTTGGGCTGAATTTGTGGGCCGTGAGACGTCTTTATTATTGTCATGGATTAAGGTGGAAGAGTGGTTTAATACGCCCCCGCAAGCTGGAGGATGAAAGATGTCAAGAACACCAAGCTTATTCAAATTAAGATGGAAGAGTTGAGAAGACAAAAGTTTGGTGAAGATGTCAGCTAGTTGCCCAGAAGAGGGAATTGGGAAAAGTTTCATCACTCCAGCTTTTTGTCGAACCAAGTGACAGTCAACCTCTAAATGTTTGGTCCGTTTATGAAAAACTGGGCAGATA
Source organism: Arachis hypogaea (assembly GCF_003086295.3). Classification (NCBI taxonomy): domain Eukaryota; kingdom Viridiplantae; phylum Streptophyta; class Magnoliopsida; order Fabales; family Fabaceae; genus Arachis; species Arachis hypogaea. The sequence goes on from NC_092049.1 coordinate 23,276,252, forward strand.
GGAGAGATGCGTAAAAATGGTAACACATTTAGTATCTATTGAAGTTCACAAGTTGTGTTGGCAAGTGCACGATATTCTGCTTCCGTAGATGAGCGGGCAACGGTGGTTTGTTTCTTGGTCTTCCAAGAGGCTAAAGGACTGCCTAAGAAGAAACAATAACCTGTTAAAGATCGCCGAGTGTCAGGACATCCGGCCCAATCAGAATCACTGAAGCCGAGAAGCTGAATTTCTGATTCTCTTAGAAAAAAAAAAGTCCTTTGCCGGGACAAGTTTTCAGATATCGTAACACATGCTTGACAGCTTGAAGATGAGATTTAGTAGGAGATGCCATAAATTGACTTAATTGTTGAGTGGCATACATGATGTCCGGTTGAGTAATGGTGAGATAGATAAGACGGCCAACCAAACGGCGATATACAAAAAGGTCAGATAGCAAGGGACTTTTGTCTTGATATAATCTTGTGGAACTATCCATTGGAACAGAGGCAAGTTTAGCACCTAATAAACCAGAATCCTCCAAAAGATCAAGACAATATTTTCTCTGAGATAAGCAAATTTCCTTCACTGATTGAGCAACCTCAATACCCAAAAAATATTTTAATGGGCTCAAGCCTTTAATTCGGAAGTGTTGGTGCAAAATAGACTTCATGGCAGTAAGTTCAGAAATGGAATTACCAGTGAGAACAATGTCGTCAACATAGACTAGAAGGATAGAAATTTGAGCACCAGTAAATTTAACAAACAGACTATAATCAGATGAGGTCTGCTGATATCCATGAGATAGCAAAAGATGAGAAAATTTGTCATACCACACACGACTAGATTGTCGTAAACCATACAGTGACTTGAGTAGCTTACAGCATTGATTCGGTTGAGGAGATTAAATCCAGGTGGCAGAGTCATATAAACATTCTCAGAAAGATTCTCATGTAAGAAAGCATTATTGACATCCAACTGATGTATGGGCCAATGCTTCATAGAGGCCAATGCCAAAACTAATCTGATGGTGGCAGGCTTGACAACAGGGGAAAAAGTTTTCAAGAAATCAACACCTTCAGTTTGAGTGAACCCTTTAGCTACAAGGCGTGCTTTATATCGATCAACTGAACCATCAGGCTTGCATTTGATGCGATAAACCCATTTACAGCCAACTGGCTTAACCCCTGCAGGGCAATTAACAATAAGACACGAAGTTTTGTTCAACTCAAGAGCATCCAACTCATCTTTCATAGCTCTACGCCAATTAGTGTGTTGATTTGCGTCCTTAAAAGACTTTGCCTCAATGTCAGAATGTAGAGATAAAAGAAACTTTTTATGTGAAGATGAAAGAGAAGAAAAAGACATGACTGAAGATAAATGATACTTGCACTTTGAGGGAGATTGATTTGTAGAGATGAGAGAGGAATTACACAAGTAATCAGAGAGATATACTGGAGGTCGGTGAGGCCGGTCGAAATAACGAGGATGGGGTTGCTCAGGTGGTGAAAAAGGTGACGGGGGATGTAAAGGTGATGGTGGAGTGGTGTCTAGTGCGGAAGGAGAGAAGGGTGTGTGCCTTGAGAGAGATTCCGTGGTCGGTTCAACTTGGTTAGAAAATGACAGTGAGGAAGAAAGAGAGGTTGTTGGAGAAAATAAAGAATTAGATGGAGTTGAGTCAATGGGTATAGGTGAGGGTTCAACTAGAAGAC